>NW_023045069.1:0-48369 GCF_011762505.2 Arvicanthis niloticus | reverse complement strand
TTTGAAGTCCCCAGGTCGATGTCTTAATTTCTGGGTGAAGGGAAGAGCCATGTGGGACAGTCACGCTGCATGTGGACCTCACTCTGTCCATGAGCCGTTCTTGATGTGCAATCAGAAGGGACTAGAGAGCACTCAGAGCCACTCAAAGGTAAACCAAACAAATCCGGATGTAGTGTTTCCAAGCCAGGTACTGGCGGCACATCTTGTGATCCCCACAAGGAGGGCTGGGAGCTAGGACGGAGCCCAGTTGGTAGAGTGACTGACTGCTCAGTGTGCACAGCGCCCTGGGTTTCCATTCTAGCACTGCAGAAATGGTACTTGGTGCAGGAGGAGTCACAAATTCAAGGTCATTCTGGCTACAAAGCAAGTTCAAGGCAAGCCTGGAATACATATAATCATACTCCCTCCCCCAGAAGGAGAATTTCCTTGAGCAGTAGGTCAGGTGATCTCTGTGAAGCTCTGTAAGCATGCGCTCCCACGCTACACTTACAGCGCATCCTGGGACAGAAGGACTGAGAGCTGTTGGGAAGACAGCCACGGCACAGCAGTTCAGTGGCTGCGTGGGAAACCCACGGGGAGGGCTTGGGGTTGGAGCAGTGGTGGCAAGAACAAGGCTCTGGGCTCAATCCCCCAGCACACAAAGGAGATTGAGATGATAATACCATATGATCCCTTTGGCCAGAGACAGCATTTTCCTGTTTAGACTGGACACTTTTAATAATGATCATACAGGGAGAATCTTAGGAAATTGGATGCAATGTTAATTAGATGACAATGACAAGGACAAATCTTCCATTTCCCAACATGAAACAGGAGGCCACGCAGGCAGCGAGCATGAGAAGGACGGGTGAAGCGGCAGCTGAGGCTGACGACAGACAATCCATTTACCTCCAGAAAGAGGGTCCCAGCCCGCAGAAGAGAGCTTTGCCTCGGAGGGAAGTTCAGAAGACTGAGCCTGATTCCTTAACAGTGGTTTAACCCTGCAGGGCAGAGTAGGGTCACCAGGGGAGTTAGGAACCACGGCCTGTCCCACCCTTCGCCGGACAGTTGTCCTCCCTCAGACCCTCGGTGTAAGCCTGAAAACCGCATTACGCTGAGCATTAGACACACCAGGTTCCCTCGTACACACTTATGAATAAGTTTAATTTACAATGATGAAATAGAGCAGAGACCATACACCCTAATAGTAAGTCATACGAGTCTAGTCTCCTCTCAGATGTCCTGTACTTACCCTTCTTTGGATTCTGTGAGGTGCTAAATGTTACACAAATCACATGAGGTGAGGGATATAGGCGTCTACTTAACAGCACTAGGAAGGGTTTACCCTGGGAACAAGACACTGCCAAAATTACTAACAAGGGGCAGACACGCACAGGGAATATTGAACAAGGTATGACTGCCCCGCAAGATCATGTGAGTTCAGGATGCTATTCAGAAGGGCCACAAGTCAGAACACAGGCACTGCTCATTTCTGCAACTGTCCCATGAGCACTTTCTGACTGCAGGTACTAGAGCCATGGGTAGGGAGAATACTGTACTGAGTCCCTACAGGTATGGGAGTGGAGCTTGACAAAACGCTGACACTTGCACACCTCTTCCCTGCTGATCAAAGGCACACTCGGGTCAGGGGTTCAAGCCCAGCCCTGCAAAATGAACAGACGTAACAAAGGCACACCCCTTTAAATGCGGCTGCTTCAGGACAGCAGCTCTCAACCTAAGGTGATTATGATCGCTTTGGTGATATCTGAAAGTCTGGGGCAGGGGTTGTTTTTTTGTGTTTATTGTCAGAATCAGGAGTCCTATTAGCATCTAGCTGGTACAGAGGCAATGCCACATAGGCCCCAAACAGTCCACCACCACGTAAGAATGGTCTTGCTCAGAGAAAAAGAGCGGATCTGGTTTACAGTGTCTGGTCTGCAGTGGAGGGGGACTTCAGGAACAGAATCAAGGCAGCTCTGCTGAGCCGTCCCCCACACCTCCACTTGGCCGCAGTCCCCATGGAAACAGCATAGGACATGGCTTGTGGAGCTGCTGAGACAGAACTTGTTAGAAAAAAGCTGTGGAGAGCTGAGCATAGTGGGACTATCCTGGAATTCCAGACATGGGAGGCAAGAACATCAGGAGTTCCAGGCCATTCTCAGCTATATATGAGTTCAGGGCTATCTTGGGCTATGTAAAGATCCTGATTCAAAAAATGGACAGCCCAGGCAATGGTGGCACACACCTTTAATCCCAGCACTTGGGAGGCAGAGGCAGGCGGATTTCTGAGTTCGAGGCAGCTGGTCTACAGAGTGAGTTCCAGGTCAGCCAGGGCTACACAAAAAAACCCTATCTTGAAAACAAACAAAAACAAAAAAACAAAACAAAATAAAAAACCAAACCAACCCCCCCCAAAAAAAAACCCACACCCCCTCCCAAAATGGACAAAAGAGGGTCAACAATTAAGAACACTTGGGGCTCTTGCCAAGGATCTGGGTTTGGTTCCCAGCATCCACATCCAGCTCACAACCACCTATAACTCCAATTTCAGGGAATCTAATACCCTGTTCTGACTTCTGTGGCATGGCATACATATGGTGTACACACACAACCCACAACACACACACACACACACACACCACACCTCTATATAAAATAAAATTTTATATAAAAGCCAAACATTGGTTGAAAGCAGAAAAGAGGCTAAGAGAATAAATGTAATTGTCACTTTTGCAACAGCCCCTCCAGTGACAGGACATGTCCTGAACAGTGACATGAACAGCTGTGGTGGTCCAGCAGCTTTAAGACACAATACTGATCCATTCAGCTAGTGCACACATCCCAGCTGCTAACAATGAGAGCACTATCCAGAGAGTTGTTCCCCCTGGGTAGTTCCCCTGGGGATGGTGTGCACACTCCATAAATACATTCCATTCAGTGTCATCCCAAGGTTCTCACGACTCAAGACAATACATCCACTAGATTGCAATTAAAAACTTCAAAGAGCCACGTATAGTAGTGTATGACTTTAATCCTAGCACTTGGGAGTCAGAGACAGTAAGATCTGTGCATTTGAAGCCAGCCAAGTCTACATATTGAGTTCCAGGAAAGCCAGAACTACATAGAGAGACCTTGTCTCAAAAAAAAAAAAACAGGCTGGAGACATGGCTCAGCGGTTAAGAGCACTGACTGCTCTTCCAGAGGTCCTGAGTTCAATTCCCAGCAACCACATGGTGGCTCACACACCATCTGTAATGGGATCTGATGCCCTCTTTTGTGGTCTGAAGACAGCTACAGTGTACTCACATACATACATGTAATAAATAAATAAAATCTTTAAAAAATATCAAAAAACAAATACAAACAAAAACTACAAGGAAAACCAAACATACTTAAGGGAAAATAACTGGTAAAATAATAAGATGATTTGTGTGATTCAAAGCAGTAATAATTCAGAACTGTAAGTACTTAAAATTTACAACACTAGATTTTCACTATTTTTTTTTAAGATTTATTTATTTTCTGTATATGAGTACACTGTAGCTGTCTTCAGACACACCAAAAGAGGGCATCAGATCCCATTACAGATGGCTGTGAGCCACCATGTGGTTGCTGGGAATTGAACTCAGGACCTCTGACAGAGCAGTCGGTGCTCTTAACCGCTGAGCCATCTCTCCAGCCCCTAGATTTCACTATAGGTAAGCACAAAAGCAGAAAATGTTGGGAATGAACAACAGAAGCAATCCTACATGTGCGTGTCAAAGGAAGCAAGATGTGACTTCTAAGGAGATCCGTGCACCACAAGCTCACCAAAGCCCAGACAGGAGTCCACTCACAGATTAGCAGAGTTAAAAATACTGGTGAGGAAAAAGTGGATGTAATACAGTGGAAAATCACTTAGTCTTTGAAAAGAAAAGGCTTAGTGAAAACATCACACAGAAACAAAACGACATGGCACCACTTACACGACTCACAGGAACTAGTTAAGCACAGAACCACACCACGATGTGTGCAATTGTAGGGGCAGGGAAACACAAGACAATGTCAAAAATTACAAAGTTTTAGGAGGCTGCTATGACGGCTCAGTGGGTACAGGCGCTGCTGCCAACCCAGACAACCTGAGTTTGATCCCGAGGACCCACAGGTGGAAAGAGGGCCAACCCCTGCGGCTGTCCTGACTCCACATACGCTCCACAGCAGGTGTTCGGTGTCCCCACACACACATATAAATAATAAGGTTTTAGTTATAAACATAAACACATAAATACAGAGATCTACCACACAGCAGAGCCACCCACAGATGCACCTCCATTCTCTATCTTCCCCAAACCTTTTATTTTGAAGATTTCAAACTTTTGAAAAAGAAGGAACAATGACCATGTAGACAACATTCACTTAGACTTGTCTGTTGTCACACTGGCCCACATCTGCTCCCCCCTCTATCCCCACCCCTTTCTGGTTTTTCAAAACAGAGTTCTCTGTGTAGCCCTGGCTGTCCTGGAATTAGCTCTGTAGACCGTAGTGGACTCTAACATACAAAGATCAACCTGCCTCTGCCTCCTGAGTGCTGGGATCAAAGTGTATGTACCACACTTGGCTCTGGTTTCTATCAGACTCATATTAAATTACCTCTAAAATATTTCAGCATCCTGTAAGAATTTCCCATGTAACAATGGGCATGCTTCATTGCCATTTCACATAAAATTATAATGTCTACTGTTACCAATACTCAGCATGTGATCATGTCTCTCTAACAGGAACACACCTTCACACAGTTCGAAGATCTCCAATAGCCTTGGCCGCTGGCTCTGCCCTACTCACACAGAACGCTCCTAGTGTGACTTATTTTGCTCTCGCCTTGCAGAAGTCTGCACATCTTTAAACTTACCTCTCTCTCTCCGAGCCTTGCCTTGCCCTGTTTCTACCTTTTAAACCATAGGTTCCTTCAGAGCCGTAATGCTGGATCTCTCTGTCCCCTCCCTTCAGAGCTAAATCTGGAGAGGGTGGCCTGTCTTCCTGGGCCTCCAGCTCCTTCACTAACCTGCTGAATCATATGCCTGTGCTCTCACTTGGCCCATTTGGCTTTCACTAGTCACCAAGGGCTTTCCTGGTGCCAAGTCCAAAGGGCGTCTTCAGTGACCGCTCTATCTGACCTCTGGCAGTACCTGCCGTCAGCACCATTCTCTCCCCTCAGACCTCTCAGCCTGGCATCCTGTCTTGCTCTCACGCCAGAGATCAACATTCACCAGTTGTCCTTCACCTTCTCATTCCTCCATAGCTTCCACTACAGCTGTGAACGATCCCCAATCTTCAGCCCACAATTCTTTACAGAGCTCAAGGCCCAACCTCTTATTTACCCACTGGGCTGACCTGATTCCCTGCTGTGGAAGGTGTGTGTAACTCAACTTGTCTTCCTGTCAGCTCGGCTTCCCTCACATCCTCTTCAAATGTTTACTTTCTTCTGTGTGCACGCATGCATGTGGAGGTCGCTCTGCCTTCTAGATGTTGTTCCCAGGAATCAAACTTAGGTCTTCAGACTTGACAGTGAATCTTTTCACCTGCTAAGCCATCCCTCAAACCCTCCCTCTCTGTCTGTCTTTCTTCTTTAATGAAGACACTAGTGCTCTGAATTTTAAATGAAAACTTTCCTTTCTGCCTCATTCCTGCCCATGAAATCACCACTGAATGCTTTTGACACAGGTGTGATGTCTGGAACCCCAACACTAAGCAGCAGAGGCAGGAAGATCTCTGCAAGTCTGAGGCCAGCTTTGTCTACACAGTGAACTTCAGACAATCAGGGCCATAAGATAGAAATTATTATTAAAAAAAAAAAAAAAAAGGAGTAAACAATTTTAAAAATGTCTACTGTGGACTGTCACAGAGATAACATTCATCTCTGTATTTCCAGCCACTGTCTTCAGTCTAATCTTTTTCTTATTCACAGTGGGTTTTCTAAACAACAGCGGGTCAGGTTTACACACTCTCAAGATGCCCTCCTTCGCCTGGGCCCGGTTTAGCGTGGTTGCTAAGGACACAGGAGCTGGAGCTGGAAAAACTTAGACTCAACTAGTTTCTTCTATTTATTGATATGCTCCTTACATCTTAGAATTTTTCACTTATAAAAGTAGGGATGAGGCGAGGGCGGTGGTGGCGCATGCCTTTAATCCCAGCACTTGGGAGGCAGAGGCAGGCGGATTTCTGAGTTCAAGCCAGCCTGGTCTACAGAGTGAGTTCCAGGACAGCCAGGGCTACACAGAGAAACCCTGTCTCGAAAAACAAAAACAAACAAAACAAAACAAAAAAACAAACAAAAGGAGGGATGATAAACCAGCTGTGGGAAACACACCTGGAATTCAGCACTCAGGAATTAAAGTCAGGAGGATCAGGAGATCAGCTACATAGCCAGGCTGAGGTTAGCCTGGACTACAGGAGACCCTGTGGAGGGGCTAAGTATAGCTACTCCAACAGAGGATTATACAACGCTACATGTAAAATGTGTTCTAATAGCCAAGGAAATTAAATACTTACTGAGAATGCTACAAGGTGAAGTCTAAGCTACCTACCACAGCCTATCTGGTCTGGCCGCCGACTCCTTGGTCTGTCTTGTTTTTCCACTAACCCAGCCTCACCTTCCCCATTACCATGCTAGTTCACAGCCATCTCCCTGAAAAGCCTGTCTTCCAGTGCTCCAACAATAAGCGAGCTCTCTGAGCTTTCACTCTAGATAGACTCTGCCCTCTGAACCTCACAGCGCCCATCGATCTGTACTTCCTCCTCCATCTCCTCCCAAACCACACTGTTCTTTAAAGCAGCCTGATGGAGAAAACCAGACTGCAGAGACAGCTCAGTGATTAAGAGCACTTACTAATACCTCAGAGGCCCTGGGTTCGGTTCTCAGTGCCTAACAATTCACAACTGCCTAAGACCCCACCCCCACGTTCCAGGGGACCTGGCCCTTCTTCTGGCTTCCTACACATATGTGGTGCATACACTCACTCAGAATCACAAAACACTCATAGGAATTAACAACAACTATAAACCTGGGCTGGAGAGATGGCTCAGTGGTTAAGAGCACTGTCTGCTCTTCCAGAGGATCCTGGTTCAATTCCTAGCACCCACATGGTGACTCACAACTGTCTGTAACTCCAGCTCCAATGCACATAATAACTTTGAAAAAGTTTTTTTTTTTTTTTTTTTTTTAAATAGAGACAATTGGGCCGTGGTGGCGCACGCCTTTAATCCCAGCACTTGGGAGGCAGAGGCAGGGGGATTTCTGAGTTCGAGGCCAGCCTGGTCTACAGAGTGAGTTTCCAGGACAGCCAGGACTATACAGAGAAAACCCGTCTCAAAAACAAACAAACAAACAAACAAAAAAAATAGAGAACACAATAGCACGAAAAATCCAAGAACCCGATGAAGGAACAAATGCACAGAAAGGACTTGCATGACACTGTTTCCAAACTGTGTCTCTTGGTTGCTCAGTGCCCTTCCATTCTGATATACATCAGCCTGGTGACACTTTAGTGAGGAGCAGGCCTGGAAGCTAGCACCATTCCCCTGTTCTGTGTGTCAGAGAGTAGACAGGGAGGACAGACACTCAAACTGGGTCACAGAAAAATGATCCAAAGCAGAGAAGGAGGTTTCAACGCAGACAAAAGAAGAATGAAGAAATGCAGGTTGCAGAGATGGCTCAGTGACTAAGAGCGGTTACTGCTATTTCAGAGGACCTGAGTTTGGTGGCTCTTTCTGGTATAAAAGTTGGGGTGTGCGAACATTCATCCCAAACTGCAAGGCAGCAAAGGTGAACTCTGCCACACAAACATGCCCACCTGTGTATATGTATGCTATACATGTATATGTATACTTGGGGGTCTTGGGGTCTGGGGGTGGTGGTGGTTTGGTTTTAAGATACTGTTTCATGTCTACTTCCCAAGCGCTGGGATTAAAGGCGGTCAGCAGCATGCCTGACTCAAGTTTTAATCTGCGTTGTTTCCCTTCAGTACTGGGACCTGAAGAGTCCCATGTGCACACCATTGAGCCACATCTCCATTCCCGGAATGTTCATCTGAAGTAAGTAGTCGTCTCTATTACCAAGTGCTCGATGACTAAAGAACATTCAATACCAAGCCTATGCAGGGGCTTTCAAATCGTAAAAATGTGTGGGGTTGTAAGCTGTGTGTGCCTTGTTATGTGTTACTACATATTGTGTGAAATAGCAGTTTTCAGGCTGTACCTTACCCTAGGTGACTCCATTTTAGAAAAGCAGCATTTGGCTCTATTTTAAGTGGAAATCCAGAAGCAGGAAGACCACACCACACCTCACTGTGCACAGGGCACCACTATCTGTTAGCGGCTCTCACACAGCACGGATCGACAACCACTTACTCCTAAAAGTTAATAAACAGAGTTTTCCACCCATCGGCCTATTAAAGCCTCCAGATGTGGTGACACACGCCTTTGATCCCAGCACTTGGGAGGCAGAGGCAGGCCTGAGGCCAGCCTGGTCTACACACTGAGTTCCAGGCTAGCCAGGGAGGAAAAACAAACTAAACAAAAACAACCAACCATAACTTATTAAAATAAATGAGGACTCTATAAACACATAAGGGAACTGAATTCATACCAATTCATTATCAAATACACTAGATAAAACAACATATCATATACTCTAGAATGCGGCAAAGATCGAACATCACTTGGACCCCACTGAAGACTTCTAAAACTATGGTGACAACAGCCCCCACTGACCATGTGACCATGAGTGTGCTCATTTAAGGGCTGACAGCAGAGAACGCCTACTAATCTCTGGAGCTCAAGCCGGGCAAGATCCTCCTCTCTCTGCCACCGCTGATGTGGCCACCCACTTGTCCTTCTGGATGGTCCTTCACTTCATTCCCGAAGCTCACCTCAATGGTGAGGTCTAGCTCGGGGCCTCCCTCAGCTCTTAAAGACTTCATACCTTATCTTGAAGACATGTCTTTCTCTTTACATCTGTAACACTGTCTTCTGTTTCATGGAAGGCCTCTTTGAACTCCTGTGGCCTCTTTACCCCCCTTGTGCAGCTATCCAATAGGCTACACAGACATAGCATTACTGTGGGCTGTGTAGTCTCCGGTGAGAGTTACTATCACCAACGAAGATTGGACCAATATATTCTATTTTCGGTGATGGCCAGCTGCCGAGGGAAATCTCAAATTCTTGGCAAAACTGCAGGCAACGAAACCCACGGTTTGTGAATCTGTTCTTCCACTAAGCCTGGCATTGTGAAAAGGCAAATGTGTCCCTGTATGTTTCTGACATAGCATACTCACGACATGTGGCCTGCAAGGCTTAAGTCTTAAAATGCGAGGAAACACCAGGCAGGTGTTATTTCTAGTACTGACGGGAGATTGCAAGCAGTTCTTTTACTCGGGTCAGTACGTCAAGCCACGTTATTCTGAGATCTGAGACACCAAGTTCATCACATTAAGTCCAGGTTAAAAAAATAAATACATTTCCTCCCTAACAGTTGGGCTAAGACGCCTAAGAAGGGGGTCAGTCGGGGATGGACTCTCGTGATGCCAAAGCATCCGTGACAGGTTGGCGAGCGGGGTCAGGGCTTTCGGACGCGGCCGCCACGTCTGCGAACCAAGTTCGAGCAGAGGCGGACCCCGCTTCCCTCCCCGCCGAGCCTCCGAAAGATGTCAGGAGGGAGTCTAGCCCGGGGGAGCGGCCGGGGGTGTTGTCAGTCAGCAGAACGCGGAGGCTCGCAGAGGGACGGGAGCGGAGGGGGAAGGTGGCGGCCGCGGCGAGGAGGGCGGCGCGAGGCAGCGACGGCCGCGGAAGGCGGCCGGCCTCCCCCCCTCCCGGCCTCGGGCCCCAGTCACTCACATGCGGGCCCGCGCCCTCTCGGGCTCCTCCCGCCTCGGGGACACCAGCCGCCGGGCGAGGAGGATGGGCCAACAACTTCCTGCTTCCGGCAGCGCGACCCGGAAGCGATTCTCGCGCCGCGGGCCAGGCCTGGAACACAAAGGAAAAGCTCTTCGCGCCCCAGGTTCCAAAACAGATCGGGCGAGGTTGCGGGGCGCGGGGCAAGTCTCGCGGTAACTGAAAAGCTTGTGCTCTTGCGCCCTCTGGCGTCCGTATCGCGCTACTGCGCCTTCTCAGTCGTAGGAGTCTCAAAATAATAATAATAATAACTATTATTATTATTATTATTATTATTATTATTATTATTATTATTATTATTATTATTATTATTATTATTATTATTTTGTTTTTAGGCGTCCGGACTCATTGACTCAAATCATTCACATTTACACCTGGCTTACTCGTTTGTGTCTATTGACTGCTGATTCTGTGGTAAGTGTTAGTAAGCACTGTACTCTTAGAAACTGCTCCGACAATTCTACTGTACCGTCAGCATTCTCACACCTAACCTTGGACCAGCCAAACAGGTTTATGGAGCTGGTTAACTGACTGCAGATTTCTCTCACAGATAGGGAGTGGCAGTTAGCATTGGATGCTATATTTCTCGGTCTGTAGAACATTTAAAAAAATATGTATGTATATGTACATATATATGCCCAGTTTACGCTTTTTAATTATGTGTACGTTTCTCCATGCACATATTTGTGCACATGAGTGCATGTGTCGTCAGAGGCCAGAGGCACCGAATCCCGTGGAACTGGACTTGCAGATAGTTGAGAGCAGAATGATATAAGTTCTGGGGACTGGCACTCAAACTCTTTGGGCGAACAGCTTTCAAGCTCTCTTTATACCCAAGTCATTTTCCCAGCCCCTATCTCAGAACCTTTAACTGATTTCTACATGGGACCTGAAACAAAATACTGGCCTCAGCCCTGATGCTACAACCTAAAAACCTTGGTGATGGTGAGGTGCGGTCAGATGAACCAGAGCAAAGACTCCAGGCTGACAGGCCACTCTATGCTCTCCCCAGTGCAGACACAATTAAATTTCCCCTCCTGACATCTGCTATTACCTGTACCCTCAGCTGACACACTAAGACTGCAGGAGCTGACTCTTGTTTTCACCCCTTAAAATGACAGTTACACAGGCTGGAAAGGTGGCTCAGGAGTTACAAACACTGGCTGCTCCAGAGGAGGACCAGGGTTTGGTTTCCAGCACCCACACAATGGCTTAAAACTGTAACTCCAGTTCCAGGGAATCTGATGGCCAACCCTAACCTCCGTGAGCACTGGGCATACATGTGGTCCTTATACATCCATGCAGGCAAAACACTCGTACACTTGAAAATAAATAAAATAAATAAAACTTAATTCCGGTTCTGCTGTGACCTAAATATCATTCAGATTCATTTAACAGTTTAACTTTATGTTAGCTCTTAGTTCTGAGCCTGTTTGCTTGCAAGGGAGCTATAAAACACCATAAGGATGTGCAGACAGCACCCGGAAGTATAGAGACACAGCAGTGTAGACAGCACCCGGATGCATAGAGACATACACAGAACACAAGACAATCCCAGCTTTTAAATCTGTCCTTTTGAAAAGGTAAGGTTTTCCCCTAGAATCCCTGGCAGAGAACTGACTGCAGAACCATGGACTTGGAGCCTAAGCTAGCCACTGATAAAGCCCAAGGCCCAGATGTTCATTCAGACAGAAGCATGAGTCATAACGAAGCTACCCATGTGGACGTAGGCAGTAGCTTCTTCTCGTCCCACAGGTAAATAGCAAAGGAAGAGATCCTTCCAGAAGACTTCCTCTATATGACTTTTGGCCAAAGCTTTTTTTTTCTTTTCTTTTCTTTTAAGATTTATTTATTTATTCTATATATCTGAGTCCATCAAAGCTGTCTTCATACACACCAGAAGAGGGAGCATCAGATCCCATTACAGATGGTTGTGAGCCACCATGTCTTGGGAAATCAACCTTTGGAAGAGCAGTCATTAACCACTGAGCCATGTCTCCAAAGGGAAGAGATAAGAATAGAGATGGATGGATGGATGGATCAGGCTGCATCCTGTACCTGTGTAATGCTGATGCAGGTTAGGGAGCCCTTCCTAGACCAGACTCGGCGGGTCATCCATTGCCAACTGCTAGCCCAGTCGCTGATGGTCACAGATACTCGGGTTGTTACTTTGGTCTGCAAGCCTCCTTGGAGACATGTCTTCCTGTGTCAGAAGACACTGCCCAGCCAGTGCCCATGTTTAAAGAGACAGATAATGGAGTAGCTAGGGCTTTAACCTCTCACAAAATGAGAATATACAGAGCCTGAATCCATCTATCATGGCCTTGGAAATCTCCAAAGCCCCTTTTCAGAACCTCACCTAGTGAGAGTACTGAGGTCAGCACAATTTCCCATTACTTGAAGCTGTGAGGCAGACAGGTGAGACCACACTGAAGAGGTAAGGTTTCCGTTCCCCTAAGGACACCAGCTTTACAGAGAACAGTGAAGGTCAGAGTGGTGGCATCCATAGATGACAGGCTGGAAGAGAACAGAGGATGCCATTAAGAATTTAGGGCTAGGCCGGCGGGCGGTGGTGGCTCATGCCTTTAATCCCAGCACTTGGGAGGCAGAGGCAGGCAGATTTCTGAGTTCGAGGCCAGCCTGGTCTACAGAGTGAGTTCCAGGACAGCCAGGGCTACACAGAGAAACCCTGTCTTGAAAAACAAAACAAACAAACAAACTGTAGGATTCATGACTTGGATACAGCAGAGGCTTTCAGGCCTAACAAATCTAAAGCAGAGTTGGAGATTTTTTTATAGAGATATTTTTAATGACATAAATTATGAAGATTAAGGGAGAAAGAGAGGAACAGAAAGACATAGTCAATTAAAAGGGTGTCGCTATATGCTTCCCAAGGGAGAGTGGCCAAAGGGAAGCCTGAACAGCAAGCCATGCCCAAGAAGGAGGGAGAGGAAGGGAAGGAAGGAGGTGAAGCCGCAAAAGAAGGGAGGAAGAAGGGACAGGAGTGTCTAACTAGCCTGCTCACACGACCCCCAAACCTCTGGGGAGAAGCCCCCTGAAGGCCCCTGCTGATATATGAGAAATAACTTGGGCTCTCCACCAGCTCACTCATCCTCACAGACACAGAGAAGGCTGACAGACTGCCCCACACAGTGCACAGTGCCAAATGTGGGTCAGACGTGGTGCTGAGCCGAAGGTCGGACTGGACACTGGATTTTTAAGTTGACACTGGCCTGCCTTAATATAACATAGTTGCAGAACACATAGAACATGCCAAAACGTTACAAAACTTAAAAAAAAAAAAAGATAAAAAGTACCCCCCCCCCAAAAAAAAAAAGGTTAAAAAGCATCTATGATTTCAGTCTGTGGAGGCTAGCTGCTTTTGATGCTTTAATGTGTGCTTCTAACATGCTGGGCAAGTGAGCTATCTCTGAGCTATAACCTGTGTGTGTGTGTGTGTGTGTGTGTGTGTGTGTGTGTGTGTTATGAGTGGAGTTTCTTTTTTTGTGCTGTATGGGTCCCAGGTTGAACTCTGGTTTTCAGACTTGGCAGCAGGTACCTTTACCTTCTGAGCCACCTCCTTGGTCCAAGAGACTTTTTTTTTTTTTTTTAAATCATTTTCCTTAATCATGAAAAATATCATTCTTAAGGATAGAGAAATGGCTCAGGTGTTAAAAGTACTCTGGGCGGTGGTGGTGTACACCTTTAATCCCAGCACTTGGGAGGCAGAGGCAGGCAGATTTCTGAGTTCAAGGCCAGCCTGGGCTACTGAGTGAGTTCCAGGACAGCCAGGGCTACACAGAGAAACCCTGTCTCAAAAAAACAAAAAACAAAACAAAAAGTACTTACTACTTTTGTGGAGGGCCCAGGTTCTGTTCCTAATCCCCATATGTCAGGTAACTCCAGTTCTAGGGGATCTGACACATTCTTCTGGCTTGTGTGGGCTCCCGTGTGTCCACACAAACCCAGGCACACACACATATACACAAAATAAATAACAAATTTAAAAGTCATTTTTATTTATCTAGCCTTGGATGGGAGAGCTTTCCCCAGAGTGCGCACCCACAGTTCTGCTGCACGTGAAGGGTTCAGACCGGTTACTATCACTTGCTCAGTTTTCTTGAGAGCTGCGGGTTGTTTGCATTTGCTCTGTTTTTGCCTCACTGAGCAGGAAGAGGGCGGGTGGGAGGGCGGATGCATCTTAGAACTGAAGAAGCCTTGTAAATATTTTCCTGCTTCTTAGTTGTTAATTATGGGATGTTTAATATAAAATATACACTCCCCTTGTGGCTCACTGAACTTGGAGAGGGCTGTTTGGGCTAGACTGGATGGCTAGCCAGCTCCGTGGATTCTTCCCCATGGTCTCTGCTTTCCTGGTTGCTGAGGTCACAAGCGCATATCCGCCTGGCATTTACATGGGTCCTGGAGACCTAAACTCGGGTACTTTACCTACTAAGCCCGGTTAGGCAAGCAGTCTACCAACTGGCCTGCATTTCCAGCCCCAGGGAGACTAGTTTATTCATCCCACTTCTGTCTTGTCTTCCCTCTAGACCTCTCAACTTTTCGTTTCTCCTGTCACTCTGAACAACTTTGGGGTGCCAACTTTATAAGCCAGTCTTCTGTTTGTTTGTTTGTTTTGAGACAGGGTCTCTCTGTGTAGCTCTAGCCATCCTGGAACTCGATCTGTAGACCAGGATGGCCTTGAACTCTGAGATCCCCCTGCCTCTGCCGCTCCAGCGGGATTTAAGGCGTGCGCCACCACCTTCTCTTCCCAGCCTTTCCCTCTTTCCACACCCTCCTTGGTTTTGGAGTCTGTAGGATCAGATTTGCCACATGGCACGTAACTGCAGAGTCTCAGTTTTCTCCTCTTAAAAACAGGACTCCTATTATCCACAGGATGGCTTTAAGGAATAGACGCTGGGCGTGGTGGTGCACGCCTTAAATCCTCAGCACTCGGGAGACAGACGCGGGAGGATCTTTACGAGTTCAGGGCCAGCCTGGTCTATATAATGAGTTTCAGGACAGCCAGGGCTACATGGTAAGTAGTATGGCTGGTTTCTGAGCCATCCAAGTCTGGGAACCAAGAAATTCTTCACTGTTTGGACAGCCCTCCAATCAGAGTGAAGAAGACTGTTCCCGCCTTCCGTGCCCAAACAGACCAATCACTGTTCCAGAGCGTGGCGCGAATCTCCTCTGGAGGATCTTGCACAGAGCATCTCGACTGCAACTTCCTTCACAGCCTCCAAAGAAGGATCCTTTGCCATCCTTATCCCCGCGTCCTAAATCCTATCATCCAAACCGGCTGGTCGGCGGAAACCGGAAGTGTGCACCAGGGACAGGTCCCCGCCGGAAGTAATGGTTGCCCGGGAGATACCTTCTCTCAGCATGGCGGCGATACCCCCAGACACTTGGCAGCCGCCCAACGTCTACCTGGAGACTAGGTAAGAGTTGGAGGAGGGAGGAATTGGCCGAGGAGTCGCGGGTTCGTGCCGCAGCGGCCAGGTTAAGAAAGGCCGGCCTGGCTCGCAGGTTACCCTCACGGAGCTGCGGCCGGGAGTACCTGTGAGCTCTGAAGGGACCTCAGGGGAGCCCCTCAGCATCGCGGAAGACCTCTGCTACTTCTGTCTGCTGTCCTGTTTCCACGCCGTTCATTAGTTCATTTACCTATATCCATCTTCATTCATTCACTCACTCACTCTCAACAAGTGTGTGTTGAGCATACAAGCCATGCATACGTAGGACCTGGACTTTTGAAAACACAAATCTAGATAAAATAGTATATTATGGTGAAGGAGACGGATGTGTAAACACCACGGGACAAGCAGCAGAGTGGTCTGAACAAATTGCTTTGAAAGTAGAGGAAGATTTCTTTTCCCCACCATCCAAGAGTGATCTTTGAGCTGGGGATATGGCTTAGCATGCCCGAGGCCCCGAGCTCTGTCTACAGCACCATAAATACGCGGTGTGGTCGCACATGCCTGTAATCCTAGCACTCTGGAGGTGGAAGCAGGAGGATCAGAAGTCCGGGGTGGCCAGGCAGTGGTGGCGCACGCCTTTAATCCCAGCACTTGGGAGGCAGAAGCAGGCGGATTTCTGAGTTCAAGGACAGCCAGGGCTACACAGAGAAACCCTGTCTCAAAACAAAAGACAATAACAGTGGGGGGGGGGGGGGCTGGGCTGGGCTGAATAGAATGCTTACCTAACATATAATTATAATTAAGCCACCTACTAGTGCCATGCCACCACCACCACCACCACCACCACCACCACCACCCCCTGTGTGTGATTGCATTCCATTTACTATTGCTAGCACCTCCTATCATGAAGGCTTTGTGTCACATACACTCCTCCAGTTTTAGCAGAGAAATGCTACATTTTACAGATGCACCTGCAACCTGATTTTCATAGTGGTTGAAAGGAACCTTGCTTGGAGCCTGGTCAGCTCGTCTACTGACTTTAGCCCCATTTGGTCTGCCCCTGTCTTCTGAGTGTAGACATGAAGAAGGCACAGGCCAGAGTACTCACTCTGCTGGACCTCCTGAACCTGGGCCATACAGATCAGCTCAGTTCTTACTGAATCCCCAGAGCTCAGTGGGTGACATACAACAGGAGCCCCTGCCTTGTCTCCTGCTTCTGTCTTATCCTATAAAGGTACTAAGAGAGGAGAATAAAAGCACTCACACTGGGTGTATGTGGACATACTGAAGTGTGGACCTCTGGAAGAGCAGTCTGTGTTGTGTCTCTTAGCAGAGCAGCTGAGTCGTCTCCAGCCCTGTTTGACCCACTCTTTAACGCACAAGCTGCTTTCATTTTTCTATTCAAGTTTGGTTTTAATCAGTGATATGTTGACATGATCAAAAAAATGTAAGTTAGAAAACACTTATTGAACATCCTGCCTCTTATCTGGTCAGTTGCCACTCCCCCCAGCCCCCAGACTGATGCAGATGTCTATAAACTCACACTTTAATGTCTTATTACAGCTGCAGATGACATGGGCCTTTTTCCTCATTCAGGGTTAGTTTCAGAGCATCAGTATATGCTCTTAGAATCTTGGCTTGTTTTATGGTCGTTTTGCTTAGAATGTACATATTCCAGAAGCTGTCCCGAGTGTCACACTCAGGTGATTGGCCGAGGCTTTGTTGCTTCATGGGTTGTTGTTTCCCAGAGTGTGAACTCTGGGTACAGGGTCAGACAGCAGGAGGCAGGAGTCTTGGAGCCACCGCCTGCTCTGGCCTTACCGCCTGGCCTATGTTCTATCACACCACAGCATGGGGATCATTGTGCTGGAGCTGTACTGGAAGCACGCGCCAAAGACCTGCAAGAACTTTGCCGAGCTGGCTCGGCGGGGCTACTACAACGGCACCAAGTTCCACAGGATCATCAAGGATTTCATGATCCAAGGTGGTGACCCGACAGGCACAGGTACGGTTAAATCTCATTCTGACACAACTGGATGGTAAGGCGGCCACAGCTTGCATTTCTAGCCTCCTACTCTCTGAGAAGGATCTAATCCTCTGACCTTCAAGCCCTTACCTCCCCAGTGCTGGGGTCTCTGCTGCCACTGGAAGTATACTGGGCAAGCACCCAACTGATTGAGCCTTCAGTAGCATCCGCTACCCACCTCCAGCACTGGGCTGCATCAGTAAGTCAGTGGTACTTACTGCGAGGTGCCCCCGAGTGAGACACCGAGATGCAGATTGAGTCAAAAACAAGAGGTTTATTTCCCTGCACATAAGGTCGACCTTCAATTAGTCCCTCAAGGTGGGGTGACTAGGTGACCCCAAATGGTTATTACGAGCAGTTTTTATACTTTTTAGGGGCACAGGTTATAGTAGCAAGGTTACAGTTCAAACTTATTGGCAAAGCATATTGAACTTTAAATCTATTGGCTAGCAAGCATGACACGCCTCTGAACTCTACCTGGGACTTTGCAGAGGGTCAGGTGACCATCAGTCAGCACATTCTGAGAATTTTTTACTCAAGAATGATCCTGTGGGTAGAGAGTGACCTGAGGAGGGTGGGTGCAGGGCTGGCGAAAGCCCCCAGGCCCCTTCAGCACCGCCACCACCAGGGTATCAGTGTAGCCCAGGTTGTCCTTTTTTGGTTGTTTTCGAGACAGGGTTTCTCTGTGTAGCCCTGGCTGTCCTGGAACTCACTCTGTAGACCAGGCTGGTTTCAAACTCACCTGCCTCTGCCTCCCAAGGGCTGGTATTAAAGGCATGCGCCACCACTGCCTGGCCCAGGTTGTCCTTAAACTCCTGATCTTCCTGCCTCCACTTGGCATTTGCTGGATTGCAGGCACACGCTGGCTGGCTCTAGTTCTCCGATTCTGCTGACGGTTCCTGCCCTCAGAGCTATGTGTGTAATTCACTGGGGAGCAATCTTTGCTCCTGAGCAGATGATACTCATGGGGTGAGATGGAGTGGGATGGAATTGGTTCAGTCAGGAGTGAAAAACAGGCCTTGGAGAATATATCTCTGTGTTTCTTTATTCTAACTCACTCATTTGACAGATGTCTGAGGCAGGTGGATCTCTGAGTCTGAGGCCAGCCTAGTGTACAAGTGAGCTCCAGGACAGCCAGAACTACATAGAGAATCCATGCTGCAAAACAATAAAACAGAAACAGACGGATGTGGACCTGCTTTGTGTCCGTGACTCTAAGCTCTAGGGATATAGCTGTGAGCAAATGAGCAGAGACATGCACCTGCTCTCGGACAAGGCCTCCATGGGACGCTGTTAGAAAAGATGTGTGGCTAGAGAGAGCTGGGCGGAGCCCACGGGGGCCTGTGTAGACCTTACAGAAGGAAGGATAGACCGGGTGTCCTGAGTATGTCCACTGCTGTGCTTTGAGTAAAGTGGTAGGATCTGGTCCGTACTTTCAGGCATCACTCTGGCTGCTGCTTGGAGAGTCCATGAAGGGGAAAGGAAAAGAGCGCAGGCCCAGATCAGGGAGTGGCCGCTTCCATCCAGGGTAGGCATACACAGCCGAGTAGGCAGCTGATGAAAAGGTGGTGAGTCCCCTGCTCCGACTGTACCACCGCCGCTGCGGCCCCAGCCCAGCGAGTTGTGTTGAAATTGCTGACACAAAACAGATGGCGTGAAAGAAGATGGTCACGGTGTCTCTGAGGCCTCTGCCTGTGTGTGGAGTGAGAGGCAGGTTTGGAAGAGCTTGGTAAAGGGTTTCGTTGAAATTTTTGAGAATCCTTATGGATAGATAGCATGGAGTCTGTAGTTGTAAATGAACGCGGAATCAGAGGGAAATCTGGCAGGACAGTGCACAGTCCAGGAGGACACCAGATGTCGACCTCTGACCTCCACGTGCATGCACAATGCACTTGTATGTCTCTACATCCCTGCCCCACCCCCGAAAATTAAGTACCCGTAACTCCCAGTGTTCATGTTGGGTCCAAGGACCTTTCTGGAGTTGGTTCTCAGCTTCTCACTTGGCTGTTCTGTCTGTTCCAGGCTAGCTGTCCCGGAAGCTTCTGTCAGATTCTTCTGTTTCCGTGTCCCATTGTATTACAGATGGGCCACCGCCGCATCACTTGATGATTTGACCTACTTCGGGTCAGCAAGTTTGCGTGGTAGCCGTTGTGCAGCCGAGCTATCTCCCTGGTCAGGGTCCCGTCTCAGGCCTTTTATTACAAGGACCACGTTCTTGGGCCGCATTCATCCCCTCAGATATTTTTTAGAAAATTCTAGTCATTGCCTTCTGGTTTGAACACAATTTCAGGAAATCCGAGGCCAGATGCATTTCCCTCCAGTCAGTGAGTTAGCCTGTGGGAGCATTTCCCTGTCATGCTTACTGCCTTCCGGGAAGTGCTGTGCCGTGCCTTTCTCGTCGTGTCTGTTTGTTGGTGAATGGTTGTCTTCCTGCCTTCCTGTAGCCCTCGGACCGACCTTCACTCTGTCCCGTTTGCTTTTCAGTTGTGTCTGTTCTAGAAGTTTCTGTTGCTCAGTAGCTGCAGCAGGTCTTTGTTGGTCCTTTGGATTCCAGTCTGTCTGTCCGAGCTGCTGACTCACTGGGGTCTCTCCTCTGCTTCACAGCTTGAAGAACCCCCCCCCCCCCCCCCCCCCGTCCTTGGCTGTCCTTGTATTTGCTTGGCTGTCCTTGTATTTGCTGTGGTCTGCCCGTGCCTCCCATGCCCTCTCTCCTGGGGGTATCAGCACCATGTGTCCCCACCTGGCTTTCCTTTGGGTACAATGTAAGCAGATTCCTGCTGTTTCTATTTGGGGCCATGTGTCTTCCCCACTGTGGATTCAAGGTTGCCGGCTCTCTACTGCATCCAGCCTGAAGAGGAATTAAGGAATTGGGAGCTCCTTGTGGCCAGGCTAGCTTCTCTCTTGTCTTCCCAGATTCCAGTATATTATGTCCCAGGGTTTCTCTGTCCTTACTCCAGGTTCCCGACTCATCCCCCAAGTATAACCCTGGAAGGCAGCTAGCCCTGCCACATATGCTGGGTGGCATGAATGAACTTCTGCCCTTGGCTGCTCGCTGGCGCCCTCTGTTGGCTTTTTAGAACTGCAAGGTGGAGGGCTTCTGAGGCCTGGCTCTGCTTCAGTCCTCTAGGCTGTACAGGGACAAGAGTCTTTCTTTCCTTAGACATTTCTTCAGAATTTTAGAAATATTTGTTTCCTATAATTTAACATGCAGGTGTAGCCCTGGCTGGCCTGGAACTCGCGGATCTGCCTGTCTGCCTTCCGAGTCTAGGGTTAAGAGGTGTGTGTGGTCACACCAGGATGTTTCTTTGTTTCTCTCTATTTTTGCCTTGTGGGGGAAAAATCCTTGTGTTTTGTTCATTGTATTGGGTATTGAGGCAGGATTGATTCCTGACTTCTTGACTTTTGGTTTTTTGAAACAGGGTTTTACTGTGTAGTCTGGCTGTCCTGGAACTTGCTTTGTAGATCAGGCTGGCTCTGAAATCACAGAGATCCTCCGCCTCTGCCTCCGCCTCTGCCTCCGCCTCTGCCTCCGCCTCCGCCTCTGCCTCCCGAGTTCTAGGATTAAAGACGTACGGCATAGTGGGTGCCTCACTCTCTCCTTCTCGTTACTATAATGAGATGAATTTTATCTGTACCACAGTGCTGAGAGTCCATGCTCAGTGAGTGGAAGCGACTCAGAAGTGAACTGTTGGTGTGGTGCCCTCCGTGTGATGGCACATTTCTTTTCTAATGTCACATTTTTATGATGTACTTTTAATGAAATTGAAGCACTCAGAAGATTTTCAATAAAGCTGCAGCTTCAGGTATAACAGATGTTTGCCCAGCCTGACAACAGGTCTGTGAGAAAAGCAAGCAGGAGGTAACAGCCCTCCACACCCGGGCACTAGAGCGTGCCAGCCAGCCAGCCCACCTGCCCGCCCACGAAGACATGGTTTTTCTAGGTGTTTTGGGTAGATAGCAGGTAACACTGGAGGTAGCAACTTGGGTGTATGTCTCCATTTCCACTGCCTGCAGCCTAGCTTCTCAGGAGCCTTTCATCCCGTGATCTTCCTTGAACCTGTCCTCAGCAGATGCCCTCTGACTTCCTGTATTTCACACTGAACACTGTCCACATTGAAATAAGTAACCCCACCAGCCCTTTCTTGAGCTTTCTGTGAGCCTTTGATTTGTTTCTGTTTACCCTTCCTCACCTCCAGTTAGGACCCGCCGCTTGCCAGGTGCCTCTGTGAGGCCATCTTGCTCTGTTTTTGGCCTTGGATCACACATGATCCCAGGGCTTGGCGGCCCCTCTCTTCTGTCAGTCTCCTTGGTAGCCCCAGGAGCACACAGAACCTGTCTTTTGGAGCAGTAGGCCACTGATAATTTCACTCGTTTAGCAAGTACTTGCTCCAGTCCACTGGGTCTCCTGCTGCATTCCAGGGCCTCTGAGGAGTGTTAAAACACGGAAGCCCAGGCTTCTCTGTCCCTTTCGAAGCTCTCGGCCCCACAGGAAACAAGCTGTTCTGTTTAAGGAAAGGGGTGAGATTATGACTGTGCGACTTTGACCTAGTGTCCCATGGTTTGTGTGTGTCAGGCAGGCTGCGTGTATCATAATGAGGGGATTGGTCCAATGGAGTGGAGTTAGGCCAGAGGGGAGGCCTGTGGGCGGGTCTTGAAGGAATTGTAGAACTTAACTTTTGGGAAGCCAAGGGTAGGGTGCTCTGATACACTTGCAGGGCAGTATGGAGGAGAGCAGTATGGAGGAGAGCCTGCCGTCCTAGAGTCCTTGGTCCCGTGACAAAATCCCATCAACCGTTCATACTTTGAGACTGTAGTTGAATGTCACACATCTCTGAACTCCACCTATAGGGAACAAGAGAGGAGCAGTTTAGACAGATTCATCAGTGGGGAAAGGCATGGGGTCAGGGTAAGGTGGGCCAGTTAATGCAGATACCACCAACCAAGGGCGCCGGTCGATCCAGCATGGTCAGGTTTCACTTGTCACTGGGACCCTTGTGACTGGAGAAAGAAATAAAATACCTGAGAAGCTGAGTCCAGCTGGGATGGGTGGCAAGGGAGGGTCACGTCCAGGTGCCAGGCAGTGCTGTGGGCCCCAGTGTGCTTAGACCTGAGTCCTGGCCCCACATGGTCACTTGTCACACATGCAGGTTAGGTAACTTTACAGAGCTCTTGTCAGGAGATGGAGAACACGGCTGTCCATTCCTCCCAGGGTTATTGTGACAGCTAAGTGACTCATGTTGGAAAAGTAGCTGGCACAGAAACAATTCAAAAGATTATTTATTTTGGTTAATTGACTTAGCATTTCACAGGTACCTGCTAGACTCCCTTCCTGGGCCTGGCTAGTCCAGCAGAGAGATAGCCCTGACGAGAAGGCAGCAGGTGAGCCGATCTGTGTACTGTCAGGTGACTAGAAAATAGTGCCTGCTGGGGAGAGGGCAGGGCGTCTCCACCTTGGCATTATCGGGTAAGGCTAGATGGTTCTGATGTGGGCTGGACTGGCAATTGAAGCAGCTGGCCTGGCATCCACCTGCTAGATAATAGACCCTTCAGTTATGACAACCCAAACTGTTCCTGACATTATCCAGTATCCACAGGACCACAGCCAACCCCTGTTGAACACTGCTGGGCTCGAGGGCGGAGCAGTGCTGTCGGTAGTGTGTGTAGGAAAGACCGCTCTGATAAGGTTGACTAGAGCTCTGAGTACCAGGGTTGGGGCAGGAACACGCCAGAGGGAATGCCAGTTAGAGGCTGGAGACCCAGATGCTTGCCAAGACAGTTTAGGGGCCAATGAGGCAGGGAGGGGACAGTGACCACAGATTGTCCTCAGGAATGGTGATCTGGATGGTGGATCTAGTCCTGAATGTGGTGAAACGCACAGGAGGGATTGAAGCAAGGCAGTGTAGGACCCTCCAGCTGCTCCAGGAAGAAGCTGCCTGAATGTGGGAGAGCCAAGCAGGGCTGGGATCCAGAGGTAGCTGGATGGTTGTAGTTTGGCCCAGGGTTAGTGTGATCCCTGGGAAGCAGACACTCAGGCATGTTCAGAGATTTACGAGGGAGAGAACCGGAGGAGAAGAGGTGCGTTCTCAGGGCACCGTAGGCCAGTGGAGAAGGGGCTGCAGGAACAGGGAAACACTGGGAAGTCTTGGAGGGGGTGACACCAGCCATGAGAGGCTGCTGGGGACCAAGGGAGGCCTGGGGAGCCGTGGACGAGTGTGGAGAGTCCTCAGGAAGTAATGAGAGAGTGGAGAGGAGATAAGCCTGTTCCTGTGAAGGGGACATAGGACATTGAGGGACTGTGGAGCTGGGGTTTGTTCCGATTTTAAGATAGAAAATACTAATGATGTGCTGACAGGAAGGGAGAGGTGAGACAGAACAGTTGTAGCTGTGGGCTGCCTTATAGGGGTAGCCTTGGGTACTTATGGTGGGTAATCTGACAGTTCATAGGGGTGTCAGTGACGGGAGGAGGGAGGGAGGGGAGCAGGCCAGGCTGATGGCCAAAGGCAGATGGCTCCCTTGCTTGTGGGCTCAGCATCCCTGTGCTGGCTTCCCATGTGACTTCACTGACTTCTGAGATGGTGTCTGTTGTTACTAAGTGGGTGTGTCATGGGGTGCTCTGGGCTCTAACAAACATGGCAGCGGTCATGGCTGTGTTGTTTCTCCCACGGTATAAACCTGAGCTTGCTTTCTCTCTCTCTGCCACTCTCAGCTTCTGGCCTTTGATCTTGGCCTTGTGTCTTAACAGTGAGAGGCCCCACAGCTGCTTTTGAAGAAAGATGAGAAACAGCCACAGGGAAATGCTAAGGAGAGAGGGCTGGGCTGTGTTGCTACAGAAGGCTCCAGTGACCTAACAGGCTTGTTTATGTTGTAAGACAGAACTGGGCCATCAGCCTCAGCCGGCCTCAAAGGAGCTGCCCTGTGTTTGAGGCCAGGGAAGGTGGGGAGAGTGACCTGAAGTGTTTATTGGAGGTTTTGTCCCCATAGGGGAGGAGGGGCTCTGATTGATGAGCTGACCTGATATGGGTGCCATGTGGCCCTCCTTATAGGCTGCTGCCCACCATGGTTCTTTTTGGCCTGGATATGAATCTGCTGCTTGTCATGGGTAGGATGGGGACAAGTCACACCAGGCATAGTAACTCCTGTCAGCCCACGCTTCATGTGTCATGCCTTCGACGTCAGTCTGTTCCTCTTGGGAGTTTCAGGGGGCAGGATTGTGGGGAGAAGATACTGGAGAGTCTTAGAACGATAGCTGTGTTTATTTATCTCATTCTTCAGCTGAGGCGTGGAGAAGATGGTTTACTGTACACGATGATTTGTTGGCCACAGGTGAGGCCAGGACCAGTCTAGGATGCCACGGGTCCAGAACAGAGGGCCAGCAGGCTGTTTGGTAGTAAGACAGTCAGTCTCTCATGTGGTCTTGGCAAGCAGATGAAGTTCTATCTAGACTTGTTACTGAGAGTAGCACACAGTCCAATAGCTTATGCCAGCATCCCAGCTAGCATTCAACATACCTTCCTGCCTGCCTGCCTCCCTTCCTCCCTTCCTTCCTTCCTTTTTTTTTTCAAATGGTTTCTCTGTCCTGAAACCCTGAAACTTAACTCTGTGGACCAGACTGGCCTCAGATCCAGCTGCCTCTGCCTCCTGAGTGCTGGCATCAGTGGCCAGAGCCACCTCCTGCCCGTCAGGAGGCAGGTGTCTTTATCTTTAAGAACAGACAGGTCATCTGTAAACACTTCTGTGCCTCACAGATTCCCCTTAAACCATCGAGATGGCAAGGGGGCTGCACTCACTGGTCAGGGCGCTTGCCACCAAGCCCGCTGAGCCAGCAAGCCCGCTGAGCCAGCAAGCCTGCTAATCGATCCTTCAGGCCTGCAAAGTGGAGGGAGAAAACAGACTTCTGATCTCCGCTTGGGCACTGTAGAGAGTATACACACACATGAACACATAATAAGTAAATGTAATTAAAAACATCTTCCAGAAGACATTTGCAAAGCATTAGCTGACAAGGGTTGGGCGACAGAGTGGACAGTCAGAGAAGACAGACGCCAAGGCAAGCCTGAAGCTGTGAGGGCTTCAGAGGAACCATTAAACACCACAAGGGACTGCGGCAGGAGGATCCAGCATGTGCAGCATGGTGGTGCGCAGACCCTCCCCCAAACCCAAATGTTTCAGGCTGATGTGGGAAAGTGTGGGAGGACCCGGGGCGAGGTGAGCGAGTACTTGCAGGGGTGCTCCACGCACACACCCCTTTCTTTAAATTTATTTGATTTTATGAGTTGGGTGTCTCATCTGCATGTCTGTCTGTATAGCGCAGGCTTGGTTTAGGGCTACCAGCATCTGCAGTGACAGAAAGGAGCCATGTGACCGTGATGTGTGATCATGTGACTCCTGGTGGGGTAGAGGTTGCTGGTGAGGAAATGGTGTCCTCCGAAGCAGCTGCTGGCGATTGAGAGGGGCCGTGGGGGCCTGGGGCTGGCAAGTGGGGTCTGACTGGGAATGGGATTTGCTGCGTGTGTTTCTTGGTCAGCGGAGGCCCTTGAAGTTTGTCATGTTTTTTTTTTCCCCTCTTTTATGTATCTGCAATCTGTATGTTGGATTCATGTTTCACAGAGGCCAGAAGCATGTCACTTGGTTAGCAGTCTGGCCCAGGGACTGTCTGCTCTAAGCCCACCACAGCCAGCCCACCCCCAGCCTGTGGGGCCTGTGCCTGGCGCTGGCTCTACTGAGCAGTGTCTGCACAGGGATCCATTGCTGAGGACACTCGTGGCTGCCTCTCCCCTACTCCATGTTTCTTCAGGAGTGTCAGCATGGGGTGTCCTGCTGGCCTTTTCTGTAAACCCCGCAGGGTTGAGCAGGGTTATGAAAAGAGTGTGAGCTCTTGAGTAAACGGTATTCTGGAAAACCCAGCCAGTTGGTCCCAAGATGCAGAGAGATGGAAGGTCCCCTATGCGCCATCCTCTTGTCTCCTTGGTTATTTATACTTCACTGTGTGCTACTCTTGACTGGCCTGTACCTTAATATTTGTAGTGGCTTTTATGTGGTGGCTTTCAGGCTTCTGTGCTGGCTAGTGTTCTGTCAACTTAACACACGCCAGAGGCACTTGAGAGGAGGGAGCCCCTACTGAGAAAATGCATGCCTCCATAAGGTCAGGCTGTAGCCAGGCCTGTAGGGGATTTTCTTAATTAGTGATTGCTGTGGAAGGACGGTGCCGGGCAGAAGCTTGGGCACCACAGCTACTGTGTGCCTGCTCTGAGGGATAATCGCTTGCACACTGTGTAAAAGCATCACCTGTCAATAAAAGCTGATGGCCAATAAGCTGAGGCAGGATTAGAAGGTGGGACATCCAGTAGAGAGAGGAACTCTGGGAAACAGGCCATCAGACTCAGAGGAAGTTGAAATATGAAACCGAGGAGAGGTAACCAGCCATGTGGCAGACACCGAATAGTATATATGAGTTCATTGAGTTACAAGCTAGAAGGGGAACAAGGGCAAGGCATTTATTAATAAAAACATAAGCCTCTGAGTTGTTATCCAGGAGCTGGGCACAGGTGGAAGACTGAGGTTTCACTGCACTGGTGAGAGCCTGCCTCCTGTTAGGTGTTTCTATGTGAACACCATATTTCCTTTCTTTGAAACAAGTTCTTGTTATTGCAACTCAGGTTCATCTTGAACTCATCAGCCTCCTGCCTCAGCCCTCAGAATGCAGGAGTTACATGTGTGGGCTTTCATGTCCAGTTTCATTTATGCCCCTTTGCTCTACAAGGAAAACCTGCCCAAGCTTCCGCGCTCGGCACCATGCCCAGCATCCTGGGTGGGCTTAGGTGCCCAGCACCACGCCTACCGTACTGGACTTGGTGGTGGTGTTGCTAGCAGGCCACAAGTCTGTCTTCTCCGTGCACTGTGTCCATGCGATGCTGCGACCACTGTGTGTCTCGGTGCCACCCCTGCTCCTCCCTAAGCTGATAACTTTCCCTTTCTGTCACCTCACCTAGGGGAGGCAACGGGATTTGTGGGCAGAAGCTAGGTCGGCAGTGTGCTGGTTAGCTGTGTCTGTGGTGGGCTAGCACTGGCCTAGGGGCTGGGGCACTCTTGCTGAGATACTTGGAAACATGTTTCCTGTCGGTCGTGAGTGGAGGTTTTCTGTAGAGGGGAGACACACGGGTACCACTGCCCTTATTCTGTTTCCTGCACATTGTCAACAGTGAATGTTAACAAGCAAATGGTATTGTCTTTCCTGCTTGAGGCCAGAGACTGGGACAATGTAATGTGTCTACTGGGGGGTCGGCACCCACCGCCTTTCCCATCCCTGGACTCAGTGTCCTTTGACCTCAGGCTGTGCTTGTGGTGAGGTAGACTGGGCAGTTCACTGCTTGTCTTCTGATTGGACAGGTCGAGGTGGTGCATCTATTTATGGCAAACAGTTTGAAGATGAACTTCATCCAGACCTGAAGTTCACTGGTAAGTGTGTAATCGGGCTGGATGGGCAGGGCAGACAGTGCATAGTGAAAGCTTGCTCGTTTGGCTGTGATTCAAGGTGAGTGCCTGACACCATGGATCGGTGCCAGACAGCTGCCCAGCCGTGGCGCCACCGAGTGCCCTGGCAGATGAAAGAAAACAGTGCCTCTTGAGTCCTTACAGATCTGAGCATGGTCTGTGTTCTGGGCACTTGTTAAATGTCACCAAGCAAAGGCTGTCTGGAGCTTCCTCCAGCAAAGGAAGGCCTTGCTGAGCTCTTGAGTGGGTAAGGTGGGCCAGTGGTTAGTGAGGCACAGCACTAAGCTGGAGAAGGATGGAGACCAGAGGCATCAAGGCAACCGGGGTGGTGCTGGAAGGGACTGCTGTGGGTCCTGCCAGCGGTGACAGAGAGTGGCGTCTGTCTCTGCCACAGGGCTGCGACTCTGCCAGCTGGAGGGGTAGCTGCTCATGCTCTTCTCTCTCCTTTCATCCCCCAGGGGCTGGGATTCTCGCAATGGCCAATGCAGGACCAGACACCAACGGCAGCCAGTTCTTTGTGACTCTGGCCCCCACGCAGTGGTTGGACGGCAAGCACACCATTTTTGGTCGAGTGTGCCAGGGTATAGGGATGGTGAACCGCGTGGGCATGGTGGAGACAAACTCCCAGGACCGTCCTGTGGATGACGTGAAGATCCTCAAGGCCTACCCTTCTGGGTAGATGGGCTGCTGTCTCCAGTAGGCTCAGGTCCCAGTGAGCTGTTTTCTGGATGACGGAGTGCCGTGTGATTCAGCATCATGCATACCTACTCTGAAACAGAGGGTCGTCTCTGGGGACATTTGTATTCTGGCCAACAGTCACAGACTTGAAAAGCAGGCTGCATAGCCCTGCTCAGCCTCCAGCCTGAGCTCTTCCAGGAATATGCACAGTGTTCTCTCTCTCTCTCTCTCTCTCTCTCTCTCTCTCTCTCTCTCTCTCTCCCTCTCTCCCCTCTGGGCCTGAGTACCGATACTGCTGCTTCTGACACTAAACATCCCACGCAAAGCCATATTGAATCGTTGCCAAATGAAAAATGCATCCAACAATCAAGTTGCTAAGAAGGTGTCAAGTGGGGGTGATAGTGTGTAATGATTGGGCAATGAATCTCCGGGAGGAAGCAGAAGCGTTGGCCATTTTTCCCCCGGGAGGGAGTGAGACTCTAGTGAGCACAGGGCCAGGCCTTCACAGGCCTCCCCACAGGAAGTGACATGTTCTAGGTCTTTAGAAAAAATAGATAAAAGGTTTTTATGCATGATGTCTTTGGCTTTTTTTTTTTTTTTTTTTTTTTTTTTTTTTTTTTTTCTCTTTGGATTTGAAGGGGTTGGGGTAAGAAGGATGTTAATACCTATGAAATACATAGAAACTTTGAGAATAAAACACCATTGGTGGTTGAAATCACTGCATCACTGCTGTGGTCTGGTATTGTTCAGGATTCCCAGCCTTCTTTTCTTTTTGAGACAGGGTGTCACTGTGGAACACTTGCTGGCTTTAACTTCCTATGTAGACCAGGCTGGCCTCAAGTGCTGGGATTAAAGGCATGTGTAACCACGCCTGGCTGTCCGTGGAGATGGGGGGTGCAGCGGCATTCCTGTTCCCAGGTTGCAATCTGCCATCCAGGGAAGACAGGGCAGGAAGAACTTGAGAGGAGACCACGGGAGAGGCTGCTCCCTGGCTTGCTTCCCTCACTTGCTCAGCCATCTTTCTTAAATAACCCAGACCACCTGCCTAGGAATGACACCACCCACAGTGACCTGCACCGTCCTTGTCAGTCAGCAATGAAGGAAATGCTTCACGGGGCAGATGAAAGCAGTTCCTCCATTGAGGTTTCCTCCTCCTTCCCCATGTGTGTCCAGTTGATTGGGAGGATATACCAAGGGACACAGTCATCCCTTGCAGTGGGAGGAAATCTACCCCCACCCCTCCCTGTTGCTGTGGGCCCGAGGCAGCGCACTGCATGGCTTTGCTTCCTCACACCGAGAGCCTCTTAAGGTGCTGTGTGTCATTGTGTGTACGTTTTGGGAAGTGACCTAAGTTCCATTCCACGAGCCTTTCCCTTCAAGCTCTTTCTCCTGGCAATGGAAGAAACCTTGCATTGTATAGAAGTTAGCGGCCATATGGGTGCAGAAAAGGTTCACTTAATTGTCTGCCATTTGTCACATGGGTTTGAGTACAGAAACAAACTATTCTTTCAGTGAAGAAAAAGGAAAACCTGTGCGGGGCAGTGGTGGTGCACACCTTTAATCCCAGCACTTGGGCGGCAGAGGCAGGTGGATTTCTGAATTCCAGGTCAGCCAGGGCTACACAGAGAAAAACCCACCACCAAGCCCTGAAGATGGCGTTGGTGTGCAGAGTCCCCCACTCGTTAGTAATGTATGACCTCCAGCCATCCTGGAGCTGCTTCTCAAAGCACAAGACACCCATCTGCCACCTCTCAGAATTATAACCCATCCCTGTGTCACAGGCTCCGGGCTGATAAGGGAACGGTTGTTACTGCCAGGTTATGGTTCTGCATATACTGACTGGGCAAGAGAGCAGCCCGGGCAGCGTTCTTGGCTTCTAGAAAAGTCTCCACACACATGCCAAGGGAGCCACCCGTTGGCATAGCGCATGGCCTCGAGAGGGAATCTGAGTGTTACACAACCTTGAGTGACTGCTAGGAAGCCTGAGGTACAGACACCTGTCTCCATGTCCCAGAACCTGTTAGCTGTGCCACACCGTCAGGGTAAGAAAGAGCCGTTAGACCATGGATGTGACAGTGGGGTACGGGTGGCCCATTTCCACCTTGAGTGGTGGGGAAGGAACCGGTTTCTGACTTGGGTGGAGAGTAAGGAAGGGCTGTGGAACTTGTGGGGCTCAAGAAAGGACAGGAAGGAGGTAGGGGGAAGATTCTAGACTCAGAGAGGAAGGAGGTTAGGAGTAAGTAAGTCAGTGGAAGAAGCCCAGCGTCAAGCACCCACACTGTTAAGGTGTGCAAGCTGGCTGTCTGCACTCAGGTTCAGTACGTTAGCGTTCAGGCCCCTGGAGATGGTGACTGCTGGTCCAGGTGCCACAGTTCAGGTAGCAAGGCAAGAGGTCATGTAACAGGAACCTGAGGAGGGAATTTTTGCAACAGCATAAGGTGGGTAAGTTCTTGACCCCACAGTCTGCATCTTGTGGCCTGGGGAAGAGGAGAGAAAGCCCAGGCTGAGTTCAGCGCTTCCCCCCTACGCACCCCCCACTCTGATTGCTGAGATGAATGCCCTGTTGTGCCCCCTTGGGGACACTAAGTACCAGGCCCTGTGAAGGGACCTGGAAACGTGTTTCCTCCTTGTAGTTCTTGTTACCTGAGACAGGTCCTTGTGTATCCCAGGCAGCCCTTAACTCTCTGTGGCTGGGAATGACCTTGAACTTCTGATCTTATCCAAACAGGGTCGGGGACAGAGGCTGGCCTTGAACTCACGGCAGTCCTCTTCGATGGGATCACACTACTGCTCATGGCAGTACTGGAAACACTTTTAAAAGTCAGCTTCTGGTACCAGTGACCTTAAAGCCACAACACGACATGTCTCTTCAGGTGTGTGTGTTTGTGTGAGTGTTCATCCCATCCAAGTGTTGGGGCAGAGAACTCAGGACCTCCTATTTGCCAGGTAAATGCCCTACCACCACACCTGACTCCTAGCCCCTGCTTCTCTGCCCATCCCCCAGGAGCCCGCCCTCAGAGCCTCCTCCCTTCCTGCTTTGACCTCAGCAAGGCCCAGTCTCATTCTTATTCGGAGCTGCCTTCCCAGCACCTGGGTAATGCTTTGAGGTTATTGCTAAGTGAATCAGAGAAAACGTCCTCCATCAGAAAAAAAGATGGAGACTCGTTGGCTGAAATAGCTGCACCCGGAGTCACAGACCCTGGTTTTGGCTGGCGTGACAGCAAAAGCCTTTCCCACTCGGCCCTCTGGAAGTCCTCAGCTTCGTTTATTTTTGGACCTCATCTCCAGAATATGTCAAAATAGCTTTTCCCCACAAATGGCGAGCGGGCTCCTACCCCCAGATCCTCGAGCCAATCTGAGCCTCCCCATGGCCCCTCCGGCACCACACTTGGAGGGGGGCGGAGGAGGAAAGGTTGGCACAAACATGTGTTCAAGCTGGGTGCTTTCTGCCAAGAAGCACTCCGTGCCCTCAGAACCGGGTTTGGTGGAATAGGTTCCCGTGATTTAGGTGAGCGCCAGGAAAGAGGATGGTCCAGCAGCTCTGGACAGATGAGACAAACTGGTTTGGTCTCACGGAGAAATTGGATTCCTGTTTGTTCTTCCAAACTGATGATTTAGACTCCCTGCTAGTGGTGGCAAGTCTGAGGCCCAGCCTGGCCTACATAGGGAGATCCCTGTCTCCAGGGGGGGAAAAACCCAGAAAATTAAAGAGTTGTATCTGGGTGGGAGAGATGGCTCGGTGGTTAAGAGCGGGTGCTTGCTTCTCTTACAGAGGACGGGCATTCAGCTCTCTGCACCCATGTGGTGATTCACAACTGCCTGTAACTCCAGTCAACTCCAGGGCATCTGATGGTCTCTTCTGGTCTCCATGGGCTCCTACACTCACATAATACACATAAACTCATACAAACACACTCACATATTAAATAAATAAATCTCTTTTTTTTCCTTTTTAAAGATCCTTGTCTAAAACCACGGGCAAAATGTGCGAACTCAGGAACATGAGGACTTTGTGTCACCTTGGAGAGCACAGGACACCTTGAATTTAGTTTCCTTGTTGATCAGGCTAAGGTTTGAACTAGGCCTTTTGAGCTTCAAGTCTGAATGTAGGTCAATTTGAGAAGATTCCTCCAGCTGCCAAGTTTGCATTTCGCATGCTATTCTGGAAATCTGCCACTAGAGGCCGCTATAAATACAGTTTAGCCTCGCGGCTGCTTCAAGAGGCAAAGACACCTTTCATTTTACTAAGCCAAGACAGCTGCTCTTGGAATGAGGAAAACCAACGACTGCTCAGATTGCCACGGTCTAGAGTTGAGCCTTGGGCCCAATTCTGTGAGAGCTTTGTGGGCTGAGGTGGTCCTCTTCTGTCAGTTGGTCTGGGCAGACAATCCATGTCTGGGTCACCAGAGACCTGGCTATATACTTACCGGGTCCTAAAGAAGCTGGCTTCTCTTTTCTGTTTAGTCCTTCCCTGGGCAATAAAGTCATCCTGTTTGTGGAAATCCGGAGTCCCTCACATTAGCCAGGAAACAACTTCACTTGAGAAAATGTCTCAACTTGAGTATATCTGTCTTTGTTTTGTTTTTTTGAGATAGGGTCTCTCTGTATCCCTGGCTGTCCTGGAACTCTCTACAGAACAGACTGGCCTTGAACTCGGAGATCTGAATGCTGGGATTAAAGGCATGTTCCACTGTCGCTGCCCAGTGTTTATTTAACACCCAAACCAACCTCTGAGGCTGACCTTATTACACCCATTTCTGGATGAACAAACCGAGGACGGGCCAAAGTCCAGTAGACTGAGTGAACAGATGGAACAATGGACCCAAAGCCAATAGCTAGGAACAGATTTGGGGATTTCTTGTTGAGTTTAGCTCTTTTTCAGTTGCCCCCATCCTTGATACATAGACGGGAAAGATGAGCTTGCAGGTGGGGACATCCAACCTGCTCCGCAGTCTCAAGCCCCTTCGCAGAAGCCTGCCTGCCGCTGGGGCCCAGGACACACGTGACCCTGATCAGTGTGTTTATTGGGTCAGAAGTGTAATGGCCGAACCGCTGGGCTCTGCTCACGGAAATCACTTTCCTCTCCTGGAGGGTCCATTAAGAGCTGTGCCCTGTGTATTCAGTACAGGCAGAGGCAGTGCAGGGGAGGGGCCGGGCACATCTCTGCTACCTCATTAACTGACAGGGAAAGTGGCTATTTTGGGTCAGCATACACATGTAAGAAAAGCCATCAAAGGATGGGGAAATCCACAGTTCACAGTTCTCAGCCATGTTCAATCCTGATGACTTTGCCTTTTTTGGTGGCTCCCTTTCCGGAAGCAAGAGGGACGAGGGACTTGGTTGGTGAGCTCAGGTGGTGGGTGGCCTTACACTACTGGTTCCAGTAGATACTCAGTGCAGGGCTGCAAAATTCCCTTCCTCTCCGGTCTGCTTTGTCCCTCCGTCATACTGGACATTCGTGTGTGTGTGTGTGTGTGTGTGTGTGTGTGTGTGTGTGTGTAATCCAGAGTCTGGTATATACTAAGGAAGCTTTGTGCCATGGAATTATGCCTCTGACCCTGTTTTTTCCCTACTGGGGGAAACCTAATGAGTAGAGATCCCAGAAGAGAGGGTGGTAAGACGCCAGCCCTGCTCTAGGCTGCTGCTAGCTCCCGAGCCTGACACCTGAGCCTCACCTAGGCGCTGAAGGAATTATCAGAGAACCGGAGAACAGATGTTTCCCTCGGTCAGGGCAGCTGTTCCTAACCAAAGGTAGAGGAGGCAGGTCACTGAATGTGCCTGGTGAGCTGCTGGGAACGGGAGGCAGAGCTAATAAACTCAGGGAAATCATGGCAGGCAGCTGAAGACTCCAGCAGGCAGGCCAGGGTAGGGCCTCCAGGACCTCGGCGTGCACACAAAGAATGCCGGGCTCCTGGCATTCTGTGCACATTCCACTTACCTCCGCAGCCAGGCAAGCAAATACGAGTCGCATGGCATGAAAATCAATTTAGAGCTTAAGAGGGGGAGAGGCTAGTTCATCCTCAGCAGCTTCCCAGGCTGCCCTGTACAGGTACCACTAGGAGAGACAGCTAGGGCCTTGGGGCAGCAACAGCCCCCCTCCTCTACACCCACCCCCACCCCACCACCCCCCCACCCCCGCTTTTTTAGGTGCCTGAGGGAGAGAGTGCCAGGATCTTTGGAGCCAGTTAGGGGAGGAGGGAGAGAAGGAGGAGGAAGAAGAGGAAGAGGAGAGGAGGAAGAGTTCCAGGAATGGAATTGGCCAAGAGCCTGTGTCTCCCTGATCCTCCTCGGCCTGAGTGTGCCTGTCCAGAAGACATCATGCCTGCCGGTGGGAGGCTGGCAGGACAGGGAGGGGCCTGAGTCTGCTTTTCAGCTTGAGACCAAATGTGAGGGGAGTCAAGTCCCCTGTTTTCTAAGATGCTCAGACAAGGGGAGAGGGTCTTAGCATGGAGCAGGGAGTTCAGCAAGCCACCAAAGCAAGCCGGGCTGCAGCACGAGGGAGGGAGGAGGGAGGAAGAGGGAGGGAAGAGGGAGGAAGAGGGAGGGAAGAAGAAGGAAGAGGGAGGGAAGAGGGAGGAAGAGGGAGGGAGGAGGGAGGAAAAGAGAGGGAGGAGGGAGGAAGAGAGAGGAAGGAGGGAAGAAGAGGGAGGGAGAAGGGAGGAAGAGAGAGGGAGGAGGGAGGAAGAGAGGGAGGAGGGAAGAAGAGGGAGGGAGGATGGAGGAAGAGAGAGGGAAGAGGGAGGAAGAGGGAGGTAGGCAGGAGGGAGGGAGGGAGGCAGGAGGCTGTTTTCAAATGGAATTAGGAGCTGGGGTGCAGTAGGTGCAGAGTGTTGCTGTCGTCGCTAGGCCTTAGCTTCCAGCACCAGCACTAGAAAGGGAGTGGGGGGGTGGTGCAGAGAAAGATGAAAACTTGGACCCAAGGCTGAGGCTGGGCAAAGCCAGGCTGTGGAGTCCAGGTAAGAACCCAAGCCTTCTGACCCCCAACCCTACCCCTACCCCCCAGCCCTCATATTCACAAAGCAGAAGAGAAGCACCGGTCAGAGACCATGGGCTAATCTGGAAGAGGTGGAATCTGATGCCCAGGCTGAGAGAAAAGCCTGGGGCATCCAAGCTAGCTCTTACGAATCCCGTTAGCCGGGGTGAGCACACCCACGGAGCTCACTGTGGGGTCAGGAATGCTACATCTATGTGTTAGTGAAGTGACAGATGAGGCCACCATCCTTCCTAGAAGGAGCTGAGGTAAAATGATTCATACTCTGAAAATCCCAGGACTCAGGAGGTTGAGGCAGGAGGATAGCCGATGAGTTCAGGGCCAGCTAGGGCTATGGTCAGATCAAGGCCAATGTGAGCCTAGACTGGGGATACAGCTCAGCTGGTAGAGTGTTCGCTGAGCTTGATCCTCAGCACTATCTAAAACCAAGTGCTGTCATCCCAGCACGCTAGAGGTGGAGGCAGGGGCATAGGCAGTTTGGGGCCAGCCTCGGCTACATGAGATCCTGTCTCCAAAAGGAACAACAACAAAGACAAACAAAAAACCCCACCACCACCACCAACTACCACAACAACAAAAACCCAGACTCTAATTTGAATCTGAGCATTTATTAGCTTCTGTTGCTAATTACCACTCACTGGCAAACAGTCCTGAAGGGATTTCTTTCCCTCCACGGGCCTCAGTTTCCAGATCTGCAAGCCTACAAGACCGCAGGCTTGCATCCTGTCCAGGGCTCTTAGCTCTATGAGCATGGGAGAATGAAGCCACTCAATTGGTCTCCGTCCAGGTTCCTCACCTGAGGAAGTACGGCCGATGGAAACTCCGGAGCTACGCATCTGAACTGCCCTGGATTGAGCAGGATTCTCCGGCCGCCTGAGCCCCCCACCCCACCCCCAGAGACGGCAGGGAACAGCAAGCAGCACAGGAGCAGAGATTTATTAAGTGGAACGAGGATGTCGAGGACTGAGTGGGCGGCAGATGTGAGACTCTCGATGCTGTGTTCGTGGCAGGGTTCTCGGTAAAAAAGATGGAGACAGCCTATCTATCCTTCCTGCGAGGCTCTGGCCCCAGACCCGGCCGGTATCAGCCAGATTGTTGACACACAGTTCCCTCCCCTTGCTGTGTTCGTGACACACACAGAATAAATGTTTAATGATGCGTGTGACGGGCACTCCTCTGATGGTACTGATGAGGAATCTGGGGGTCCTTCTGAAGGACTGGGTGCTTCTGTGGGCGAGGGTGGGCATTTCAGATGAATCAAGCGCCTGCCTCATGTGAGCTGTTGGTACCTGCACTGTCCTCCCATGCTGGAAATCAACAGTGAGCAGGACAGCTCTTGTCAGTGTAAAGCTTTTCCTAGTGGAAAAAGAGACAAAAGGAAAGAAGACAGAGATAGGCAGTCGTGAGTGACAAGCTCCTATGGCAGGGAGAGTTCTGGGGGAGGGTCTCTGTGAAGAGCTGGGGGCATTGAAACAGACAGGAACACTCTTCCAAGCAAGGGAAACAAAGAAGCAGGTATAAAGGCCTAGGCAGTGAGCTGCAGGCCCAGGAAGGCCTGTGTGGCTGGCTGTGGTCACTGGAGTGACCAAAGAGATGCAGCCGAGAGGTTAATGGGAAGTTCTAGTGTAGGATGATAACATGGAGGGGTGTGGTCTTGAGTAGAGGGTGATCTGTGCTGCATGCATTAGTGTATACACACACACACACATACACACACATGCTCGAGAAGGTTCCAGATCCTCGACTGTAAAGGCAAGAGGTCTCCATCATCTGGAGAGAGGATGGAGGAAGAAAGGCAGGCTGTAGAGGCCAGTCAGGCTTGGGAACCGGTTCCAAGAGAAGGGAATCCCTGCTACAGCAACAATCTGGGCTTCACTTTGAGTTGGTGGCAGCAAGCAGGATGGGGAAGGAAGGTCCTGGGGTGGGGGGAATGGTGGACATTTCTCAGGGAGCCCAACATCCTTCTGGCCTCTTCCACCTCATCGGAAATGGCTCCGCCCCACCCTATCTGAGGCAGGTCCTCACCGTTCTTGGGTGCCCAGCCTCACTGTTATGAGTGGGGTCTCTCACTGGGAGGCCTCCGATGACCTTAAACACATCACTCTCCTCCAAGCTTTTCAGCAGTCAAAGGGGTTAACTCGAGCCAAGCCCCTTCTGGTACTTCTATTAGTGGACTGAGTCAGACTCTGTGTCTTAACCTTCTTTCCCACTGCTATGGTGGTTTCAAGTTTCCTCCTGTCCCCTGGCTCTCCTTCTCTGGACGAAGCTGCCTCGTACAAGGTATTGACTGCATAATAACTTCTAAATGAGCAGGTAAATGGGACACTCATGTGTAGCCCATACCTGTAAGTAAGCTATGCACCCTGCCAGGTCCAAGGCTGTGTTTATCCATGTTCTCAAGTATAGCATGGGTACCCGGACACACACACACACACACACACACACACACACACACTCCCCTTGCACACTCCATCTCCAAACAACTCTCACGTCAGCTTTCTCCCATCAAGGCAGATTGGAGGGCAGCACTTACTCAAAGTGCCTCTGGAGGGGAGGGGCTGAGGGGGAGGGCGACTGCAGCTGCCTCTTCCACGAGGAGCTTGGTCCCCAGCCCTCAGTGCTTTTCCCCTCCTTATAGATGCCGAGAGCTGCCTCTCAAAATTGCTCTGCCGTCATTAACACCACGAATCAGGTCAGATGAAGGCCGTCTGCAGTCTTGGACGGTGAAGGCAAAGTGCTGACGCTGATTGTCTTAGCTCCTCCGGGCACGGCCCCGGGTCCGTGCTCAAAGTTTTTAATCAGAGGGATGTTGGTGCTTCCGTGGCGGGTGGGCCGGGGTCAAGGTTGCTTCTGATCTGGGTTCTAGACACCCAGAGTCGGTCTATAGCACGTGATGGGTCACCAGAGGGTTTGTCAGGATGTCACCGGTGGTTCGATGACCAGAGTACCGTGACACCTTCTAGAGAACAAATTCACCCAAATGTATCACCCACGGGGTTGCTTTAAACCATCAGCGAATGCCTTGTTTGAGCAAAGACTGGAAGTGAAGCTACGGACACTCATCAGAGAGTTTTGTTCTAGGCCTGACTGCTAGGCCGGCCATGGTGCAGAGAGGTGCCTCTCAGACCTCCTCTCCGTTGGTGCCCCCTTTCGGACAGACTGGTGGCAGCTGGAACCTGGCATTGTGACTTCTTACCCGCGGTCTCCTGACCTCATCATCTACCCTCACCAACCTTTAGCCTTTACCCTAGACACACACTCTAGATCTGTGGTTGCCAGGCACCAAAGAACACAGCTCAGCCTCACTGCCTGCGATGAGGCGGAAAGTTAAAGCCCAGTACACCTGCTGGCGTCTGCACCTAAGGCTGAGACCTTCTCCGGCTCAGGGACACTCTCCGCCACCCCGTGTGTCAGGCTGGCAGTGTCAAAAGGTCAGTCCTTCTGGAGCATGGGGCCTTGTCAGCCATGTTAGCCATGGAACTGAGAGCAGGCAGAAGCCACTGTTTGGGTAGATGGAGTAAGAGTCCTAGGACCCAGTCTTTGTGCTGGGTCAGTGTCCCTCCCAGCCACCCTGCTTTCCCTGACATCTCAAACACTCTGTTCAGTCTGTCTCAGGGCTGACTCTAGCGCCCACACAAGACCTCACTCTCAGTGTGATCTGTCAGTCACCTCTCCTCCAGGTTCCCATCCTCCCCTTACACCGACCCCCACCCCCCATCCTTGGCCATCAATGCCACCTTCCACAACCTTCCTCAGTGCTGGCTAGTTCTGTCTACATGTCCAGAAGCCCAACTAGCCGGGGGCTTTTAGGAACAGATGCCACGTCTTTTTGCCCTTTGCTGTGGTTATTTTTGAGACAGGGTCTCTCTACATAGCCCTGTCTGTCTCTGTCCTGGAACTCCCCCTGTAGACCTCCACCCCAAAGAAGACATCAGAGACAGAGGGGGGATGTACTTGGCGAGATCTCCTGCCCTTGCTGCCCCATGCCCACAGCTTGCCTGTGGTAAAGGGGTAACCTAGTCTTTGCTCAACATTGTATTTTAAAACATATCATCCCTGCTAGGCAGTGGTGGCACACACTTTTGATCCCAGCAGGGAGGCAGAGACAGGCAGATCTCTGTGAGGCCAGCCTGGTCTACAGAGTGAGTTCCAGGACAGCCAAGGCTACACAGAGAAACCCTGTCTTGAAAAGCAAAACAACAATAATAAAATGAAAACGCATCCCTAATCATAAATGTTGGCAAGCCATTTTGAATCTTTATGTCTTTGTACCACCCCATTATATGGTGTTAGAAACTGTACTAATCCTAAGAGCCCATCCAGAGCCCAGTACTGGGTGGGAATTTCTCCTTAGTCTCCGATGATCATTCTGTCTCATTACAATATAGTTTTAGACATACTGACTTGCAGTAGCTCGCTAGGGGTTCAGACTGGATTTTGTTCTAAATTTGAAATCAATTGAAAATTTAAAAACAAAACAAAAAAGCCCACAAAGAAATAAGTGGAGACTGAGTTGTTCTTTGTGCAGAAAGGGCCCCAGGTCCAACCCAAAAGTGAGTTGGGACGTCCCCTCTCTTGCTCCTGCGGGGGGGGGGGGGCCCACCCCCTACCCCGGGAATCCAGCGCCCCTGTCTGTCCGTCCCAGGAGACAGAACTGAATCCAACTGGTCTGGAGACTTAGGTAAACAGAAATCACTTGTGCAAGTCCAAGGAAGGTGTTCTGTTTGTCTTCAACTCTGACTCTGACTGATGTCTTGAAAATTGATTTCAAAAAGCATTCAAGCATTCGTGTGCACCTGCTCGGAATGCCCGGCCGCCAGAAGGCCACCACTGGTAGTGACAGGCATACACGCTGTGTGAGGTGGTGGGTGAGGAAGTTGCAGCTCTGTCTTGTCTCAGCAAAGCTCACACTGAGGTTGAGGAGGGGCGGCGGGTGGATTTGCTGGAGAGGAAACTACGCCTTTCTGGAGCAGGCTTGGCGCTGCAACCCCAGGCCCAGAGGGCAGGCTGAGCAGGGGGCTCCAGGCTTGGCTGGGAAAAGACTGCCTGAGAGATGCTTTAACCCTCCCCTCTCTTCCCAGTGCAGAGCGGTGGTATACTGGGGTGCTGGTTGCAAAACCCAGGGAGCTAAGGCCATCCACTCAGTCTAGTGGAAGAAGCTTCCAGACAGACCCGGGGGTTGGCTCGGCCCCTTTGGTCACGACGAGAAGAGGAGGAAGACGACGGAGCTGGGTAAAGGTTCGGGCGACTAGCCAAGACCAGGGTTGGCGGACACCAGAGGCGGATGGGCAAGCGCCCACTGGCCCACCCTACGTAGGAAACCAGACCAGCCTTCCTGGCACCAGGCTGGTCGCCGCCTCCCCAAAGAGAGATGGAGAGCTTGCTCTGGGCTTAGACCCTCCGGTGGCGGTGCGCACACTCAACAGAGCCCTCTTCCCTGAACCCCGCCTAGACGCTGCCCAAACAGGTGCCCCTTGAACCGCCCCCCTCCCCCAGCACGCAGACCCTGGCTGGGTAAGTGGGGTGGGGGACTTGCGGGGAGGGCGGCGCGCGCCCTGGGACCGTCTCTGGCTGTCGCCAGCCCTGTCCCCGTCATCCAGAGCCGCGTCCCCACGCCCGCCACGCGCGTGCACACACACACACGCGCACTCACACACACATCGCTCCCACATTCGCCCCGCGCAGACCCCGCCCCGGCCCCGCCCCGGCCCCTGCGGGCGGCCCCTCCGGCGCCCGCGGACCCCGCACGCAGCGCGCGCCTGGTGGGAGGCGGCGGCGACTCCGGGCACATTTGATTTTCCCGCAGTCCAGGCACCCCAGAGCCGGAGCCCTAGCAGAGGACGTGGCGCTGCGCCCCAAGCCCGAGGCGGCGCAGTCCTCGCCCACCCCCTCCCCGAGTCCCCACGCCCCCTCCGGGACCCTCCCCGCTGCGCCCGGGTTCCCTCGCCGCGCCCCCCCCCCCATCTCCCCGCAGCAGATCCCGCGACCCTTTTCTCCGCGGCCCCCGCTCTCCGCCCCCTTCCCGCTCGCACTTCCCACGCCCCCTCTTCGCGCTCCTCTCCTACCCTGGCCGCCCAGCCCAGGGCTGCAGCGGCTCCGGAGGAGGCGTGAATCGCGCAGGAATATTGACTAATTTGGGGTGGGGTGGGGGGGACGGTGGGCGATGGAGCAGCCCGAGGACATGGCGTCGCTCAGCGAGTTCGACTCCTTGGCGGGCAGCATCCCGGCTACCAAGGTGGAGATCACCGTGTCATGCAGGTGAGCCGCCCGCGGTTCGGGTCCCCCCTGCCCCGCCCCTGGGCCGGAATCCCTCTTTCTCTGTAGCTTCCAGCCTTTGCTTAGAAAGCCTGCTTTCAGTGTTCCCGGCTCCCAGGCGCCCCGCTGCCTGTCTTCGGAGACCCCCTACCTAGAGGCGGGTGGCGAAGGCTGAATGGGCTGCTAGGCAGGGGTCAGGCTCCCAGAAAGTTTGCATTCGGAGCTGTTGCTTCCAGAACAGGAGGAAGACACGGAAACAGGGGTCCCAACACCAGAGTGGGAAGAGGATAGCTGCTCCAGGGTCTCCACTCAGGTTCTCTCTCTGATTTATCCTTCTCCAAAAGGAGTGAGAGAGACTGGCGCCATTCCCCTCAGACATGACCCTCTGTGCCTCCTGTGAGCTCCCTTCTCCCCCTACCCCGGCCTTTGCCCTAGCCTTTTCCCCCTCCTCCACCGTCTTAGAACCCAGAATTTGAAAGCCTCTTGCTTTAGCCTCCAGCAAGAAGGATCAACCGGGACAGTAGTCTCCGGGAGCAGGAAGACCTGCTGAACTTAAGAGTGGCGCGGCGCCATTAAAAACCAGTAACTCTGATGGGGGAAAATCTTAAAGCAAAGGGCTGATGATGAAGTGTCAGAATCCCCAGGCAAGAGGAGGAGAAAGGAGTTTGTTTTGTAGACTGCCACCCCCAAGTCCCTGTAATGCCATACAGGTTGAGCTTCTCTTGCTGGGCCTCTCAGGTTCTCTGAATAGGCTGCCCCGAGGCTGGGCAGGCATGTGGCTGGCCCTAGGCACACTGCTTTGATAGGTCTGTGAGGAACATTGTGGTCCAGATATAACTCACCCTGAGGTCCTGGCAGTGGCCCATATAGCATTTCTGGAGCCCCATTATACCCTTGTTCCGAATCACTCACCCCTGCTTCATGTGGGTCACAGTTGGGTCAGACTTTGTCCCCCCTCCTGCTTCCTCAGCTCTGAGTTACTGAGTTGAGACATTAGGGAAGTGTCCCTATGGTCTGAGATGCTGGCCTGGGCTGTGAGAGAGGCTGGATTCTGGGGAACTTCCTCCTGAGGACTTGAGGTGAGGGCTGCTGAGGTGGTGTCCCCAGCCAGGCTCTCCAGGGGGACTACTGTGGTGACTCCCAGATGTGTGTCCATCCCCCACACCTCAGTCCCACACAGAGACAATCTGAACCTGCCTCTGCTCTGCTGGGAGCTTCCTGATGGCCCATTAGCTCCCTGTCTCACCTCCTCAGCTGTCAGCAGCTGCTAGCTTGCCCTCCTTCTGCACACAGCCCTGCCTCCCGCCTTCAATCACGCCTGTCGCCTGTCGCCTTCAGGCTCTTCAGTTGAGCCTTCCCACCTCTGAGCTCCTGAACAGCCTGTTCCCTACAGGGAAGGGTTTTGTGCATTCCATTTCCAGGGACATCCTTTTGTCCCTAAAGATATCCGCCTAAAGCACTGGCTTCTACATCTCCAGGACCCTGAGTGCAGTGCCACTGAGCGAACACGGGAGGAAGGAACATTTCCCGAGATAGGGCCCCTGCCCCCAGCCTTCCACTCCATGAAGAGGGAGGGTCCTAACCATAAGACCTGGAATCAGACATCTTGTGAGGAATCCCTGACTTGCCACCTTGAGACAAACTTTAAGCCTCAGTTTCCCAACTGGGAAGTCTGTCTCCTCCGGGGTAAGCCTCGCTCACAGGGGTAGCTCACGTGCTTGGCACACAGTGGACACAAACACTACAGGCGGATAGAGAGGTGGGTTCACTGAGCAGCAGGTGGCCATAGTGATCAGCCCGAGACCGGCAGAAACTCTTGGATCCTCTCTCTGTTTTCTGGAAGCATCCAATAGGTGATGATGTCTAATGTGAGAGGTGCCTGGTACAGGAGAGTTCCTAGGGGTCAGGCTCTGGGTTGACCCTGCCGAAGGGTCTCTCTGAAGGGACACGATCCACATTTTGTAGAAGGCCTGGCCAACCACTACTTCTTCCCCTCCTGAAATGGAAATGAGGGAGATGTGGTTTGGGTGAGGAGAGATGAGGACAGAATGGTCACTTGGAACAGGAGGGGAGGTGACAGGTCAGTCTGGGTGGCCTTGACTCTGTAAATCATCTCTGCTTAGCTGGGCCAGTGGGTCCAGCTTTGGGGGAGGGCGAGACCTGAAGAGCCTGCACTAGCCTTGTATGCTTATTCTAACGGTTAAAGAGTCCCTTCTCCTGCTTCCTGGTCAGCACTGACTGGACCCCCTAGGGTAGAGACTTTGGGGTATCCTACCATGATCATCTCAGTAACCCCAGCTGGGCAACTTCCTCCAGATGGGCAGCTGGGGACAACGCTTCAGGGTGGCTGATGGGTTCTCCTGGCTCCAGGCCGCAGGAACTTGTCCTTGTCCTAGGGGCTGTTCTAGACACATGCTGTGCCTGACCTGGGCACTTCAGCAGAACAAGAGAACATCAGGATTCCTATATCTTGTCCAGAGTCTCATTGTGCCTAGTGTGTGCACAGAAGGCAGACAACACTAAGGGACATTAGGTGCCTCTTGTCTCTGTAGAGAACATCTTGGGTCAATCTGTGGTCCACTCCAAGTGGGACTAGGTCACTGATGCTGGTAGACTCAAGCCTGAGGGTGTAACCAGCCTTGTGTTATTGGATACATTGGTTATGAATGTGAGCTTGGCCAGGCATGGTTATTCACACCTTTGATCCCAGCCACTCAAGAGGCAGAGGCAGTAGGATCTCTGTGACGATTAAGGCCGGCCTGCTCTGTATAGCCAGCTCCAGGACAGCCAGGGCTACATAGAGACACCTTGCCTCAGACAAACAAACCAACCTCCCAACAACACGAAAAAAGATTGTGAGGTATGGCTTATTCCCAGCACCCAGGAAGCAGAGACAGAGGCAGGTGGTATAGTTCTGTTTCACCTATATAGTTCCAGGCTAGCCTGGTCTATGTAGTGAGACTATTTCTTTAAAAAAAAAAAAAAAAAAAAAAAGTTTTGGCTCTATCTTCCTGGGTTCAAATTCCAGTTTTCTTGTGATCTCCTCCCACCTGGTCTCTCTGTGTGTGCATGAGTATGTGTGTGTGTGTGTGTGTGTGTGTAGTTTGTGTGTGTTGTGTTTGCATGTGCACGTGCGTGTGCGAGCGTGCACACTGGAATGAACAATCATTTGAGGCTATTGGGATCAAACCCCTATCACACAAACACAGTGCCACTGAAGCACACTCCAGCTCTGTTCCTGGGACTCCCGCTGAGCTGCTTCTCTGGTCTGGCCTCAGTTTCCCCCTCTGTAAAAACAGCAGAGTGATCCCTGTCAATCACAGAGACGCAATGGACCAATCTAAGAACAGTGGCTGGCATCACCACTTAGAATGGCATTACCATAGTACAGGTTGGATGATTACTCTGGCTGAGCAGTTGACATCACACAGTAACAAAGGTCTGTGTCTATGTTTGAATGCCAAGGCTGCGGAGAGCCCTGGAGATGACTCGATGGAGGGATTCCTGGAGGAATGATGGCTTGTGGCACTAGAATCTGGCAGACATACTAGAAAATGTGACTTTAAACACCCTTGAGTTGAGTCTGAGCTCTCCTCCCTGACAATCTGTCCCAGACCTTTCTTAAAGGACTGTTAGCCATTCTGCAAAGCCATTCAAAGCTCACCTGGCCCCTGCTCCCTTCTTCCTCCAGAGGCTCTGTCTTATGCTCATAGCTGCATCAACTTAGTGGTTGGAGAGAATAGCTTATGTTTCCATATTACAGGAAGCCTTTGTGCTTGGGCAGGGAGGTCGTATTAGACAGGCATAGAAGGGCTCCTGAGACCAGGGCAGACTGGATGACCCTCAGGATCTCTACCGTTTTCCTTCTCCACCAGTTAGTTGGTAGGAGCTAGCGGGTAGCTGGGCCTCTGCCCCACAGGTTGGTTACTGTTGTCTGTGTAAGCTAAAGTATGGCACCCCATGGAGAGAGACAGCCCAGCTCTGGAGCTGTGTCCTGGCCTTGTAGACAGGTGTGAGTTCACTCTCCTGCTTCTGAGAGGCAGGGGAGATTGCAGTGGGGCGGGAATGAGCCGGATGGTAGCTGTAAGTCAGCATCAGGAAAAGGAGAAACTGTTTAACCATTGACCACACCCAGATAGTCAACAAAGCCAGAGAAGGTCACCATGGTACAGGTTGGACGATTACTCCGGCTGAGCTGTTAGCATCCTTGTTAGGCAGGCATATGCATACGTGTTTCATCTGTACTGGCGGTTGCCGTCAAAGCCAGCAGCTCAGCTCACACTGTCTTAGAAGACCAGAGTGTTCAGTTTTCAGCTGCTTGGGGAAAACAAATGTCACAGTTTTCTGAATGTCTGACTTTGTCCCCTCTCAACTCTGAGTCTCAGGGCTAGGACTTCTTCACCCAGGCATGGGCCAGTCGAGGCTCAGTGTCCTGCTGGTGAGAACCAGAGTGACCCCCTCAGCTGGCTTCCTGGGTTCTTCAGGTCCTGTCTTCCATAGTAAGGCAACTGACCTCCTCAAGTCTCTGGAAAGGCTGGTACCTCCAAAGGCTGTGATGGGCAGAGAGATCTCTCTAGCCAGATTGCTCGGGTCAGGGGATGGGAAGGGGCGGGGCGGCGGGTGCTCTGTCTCTGCCTTCTAGGGATGGGATTCCAAGCAGGCTGTCATTCCCACCCACCATTTCTGTGGATGTCTGGGGACCCCAGCTCCATCCTCATGCTGAGCCATCTCTCCAGCCCCCCATCCCACCCCCGCTGTGGCTTTTTAGCTCCCCACAGTCCTCTGCAGTAAATTGCAGTAAATTTTTTTTTTTTTTGTCTGCCAAGGAAATCAAGGCCCAGAGAGGTGAAGGCCTGCCTGTGCCTGAGGTTTTAGAGATGTACACCCACCGATGGCCTGTGTCCTCAGATGTTAAGGCCTTCAGAGCTTTACGCCTCTTGGTTTTGTGAGACAGTGTCAATGTGTACCTCAGCTGGCCTCTTCTCCAGCTTCCACAGTGGTGGGCTTGCATGTGTGCACCACCATACCCAGCTAGCACGCTTTTGCTTTGTTCTTTGAGACTTGAGGGTCTCACTTTGTAGCCCCGGCTGTCCTGGGACTCACTACATAGACCAGGCTGGCCTCGAACTCTCAGAGATCTATTTGCCTCTGCCCCCCGAGTGCTGGGATTAGAGGCATGAGCCACCAGTTCTATCCCATGTGAATTTTTACTGGGCAGGAACACCTGTGGACGTATCAGCAAATGAGTTCATTAGATTCAGGTGAGGCAGGTGACGTGAAGCAGAAGCCGAGAAGAGGGATTATAGAGTCGGGAGGCAAGTGCAAAGGCCCTGGGCAGAAAAAGCCTTGCTCTGCTTGTAGACATATAGGGGTCAGTGTGTCAGGAATAAGATGAGCAGTCGGGGTCCCAGCTGAGATCAGAGAGGAGAGGGGAGCTGTAAAGATAGCCTGATAGCCTTGGAGGCCATAGGCGGGAGTTTGGGTGACTGTTCTCACACCATGGGGGATGGATGCTGTTAAGCTGGAGTCATGGTTAACCTTACAAACAAGCTCTGGTTACTGAGCCGCTGGGCTGGTGGGGCGCGGGGTATCAGGAAGTATCTGTTGCTAGGCAGGCCAGGCAGAGGATGGCAAGGGTAACATGGAAAGAGTGGACAGGCTGGGGAGTGGGAGTGGCTTGAAGAAGACTATAGAGCTCTCTGAGTGGAATAGACCTGCCCCAGGAGTCGAGAGCCACTTCCCGTCTCCAGTTTAAGCTGGTGGCTAGTGGTTCATACCTGCTCTGAGAAGCAAGTGACCCCCCCGGGTACCGACAAGAAGCTGAGGTGTGTGGGGAGACTCTCCAGTGACAGGTTGCGTGTGGCCATACACAATCCCGACCTGGCCGCTTCAGAAGGCCACAGCTCTCTCCCCTGACCCTGCGACTTGGCAGGGACAATTAAGCCAGTATCCCCAGTCATAAAAACATTGCCGGCCCTGGAAGGCTTGCTGGACACCCTGTGAGAACTGCTCGTTAGGCCTGGCAAGGTGATTTGGCGGGAGATGGCACAGAGGCAGTGGTGGTGTACATGCCCAGGTCCTTCCTCCTGGTCTGTCTTCTTTGATGACTTTTTCCTGTGAGGAGTGCAGGAGATGGATGTCTCTTCCACTCCTCTCTGACGTGTGAGTGCTGTGGTAGGGGCACAGGTGGCCCACAAAGACGTGGGAGATCCCGGGTTTTGTGACAGAGGTGCTCCTGGGCACTCAGTGACTGGGACTTGAAAGGTCAGATCCTCCCCCTTTAGGGATATGAACCAGCATCTGCTGGCATTGAGATGCAGGCTCAGTTGAATGTCCCAGGTTAGGAGCTGAGCAAGGACCTGGCCAATCGTGAGTGGTTACCCCTCATCCACTCCATCAATCAGATGTTTGTCATGGAGTTGATTTTGGAAAAACAAGTGATATCTGTGTTTCTCTTAGGACTTGGGGGCTCTCTGTGATCTGTCACTGCTACTTAGTATCAGTTCCTCTATCCCAACACACCAGAGGCTAGTCTCATATTGGCCTGTCTGGTGATATCACTATTCCAAGTTCAGAGAAACCAACCTGCTTCCTTCCTTCCTCCT
>NW_023045068.1:0-48416 GCF_011762505.2 Arvicanthis niloticus | reverse complement strand
TTTTTCTCTCTTCTATCTAGAGGCCATTTTGTCCTCTCCTCTCTATAGAATCCCTTCTGTCTTTTCCTATCAACCAACGCCCTTCTGTCTTTTCCTCTTTCTGGATACCCTTCTGTTATCTGCTCTCTCTACATGCCCTTCTGTCCTCTATTCTCTCTGGATGCCCTTGTGTTTTCTCTTCTCTCTGGATGGTCTTCTATCTTCTCTGCTCTCTGGATACTGTTCTATACTCTACTCTCCCTTGATGATGTTCTGTCTTCTCTGCTCTCTGGATGCCATTCTGTTCTCCCCTATTTGTTCATGTGTTTCTCTCTTCTCCTCTCTCTGGATGTCCTTCTGTTCTCCCCTCTCTCTGGATGCCCGTATGACATCTATTCTCCATGGATTCCTTTCTGTCTTCTCCTCTCTCTGGATGGCGTTCTGTTCCCTCCTCTCTCTGAATCCCTTCTGTCCTCTCATCACTCTATGCCCTTCTTTACTCACCTCTCTCTGGATGCCCTTCTGTCCTCTCCTCTCTCTGGATGCCTTTCTATTCTCTCCTCTCTCCAGATGCCCTCCTGCCTTCTCCTGTCTCTGGATGCTCTTTTTCTCTCTCAACTTTCTGGATGCCCTTCTGTTCTCTCCTCTCTCTGAATGCCCTTCTGTTCTCTCCTCTCTCCGGATGAACTTCTGTCTTTTCCTCTCTCTGGATGCTCTTCTGTTCTCTCCTCTCTCTGGATGCCCTACTGTTGTCTCCTCTCTCCAGATGCCTTTCTGTCTTCTCCTCCCTTGGATGCCTTTCTGACCTCTCCTCTCCATGGATGCCTTTATATCTTCTCCTCTCTCTGGATGGCTTTCTGTTCCCTCCTCTCTGGATCCCTTCTGTCCTCTCCTCTCTCTATGCCCTTCTTCACTCACCTATCTCTGGATGCCCTTCTGTCCTCTCCTCTCTCTGGATGCCCTTTTGCTCTCTCCTCTCTCTGGATGCCCTTCTGTTCTTTCCTCTCTCCGGATTCCCTTCTGTCTTCTCCTCTATCTGGATGCCTTCTTCTATATCCTATTTCTGGATGCGCTTCTGTTCTCTCCTCTCTCCGGATGACCTTCTGTCTTCTTCTCTAACCGGATGCCCTTCTGCTCTCTCCTCTCTCTGGATGACCTTCTGTTCTCTCCTCTCTCTGGATGCCCTTCTGTCTTCTCCTTTCTCTGGATGCCATTCTGATCTCTCCTCTCTCCGGTGGCTCTTCTACCCTTTCATCTCTCTGGATGCCCTTCTGTCTTCTCCTCTCTCTGAATGCCCTTCTGTTCTCTCTTATGTCTGAATGCCTCTCTGTTCTCTCATCTCTCTGGATGCCCTTCTGTGTTCTTCTCTCTCTGTATTCCCTTCTGTCCTCTCCTCTCGCTGGATGCCCTTCTTCCCTCTCCTCTCTCTGGATGCCCTACTGTCTTCTTCTCTCTCTGGATGCTTTTTTGCTCTCTCCTCTTTCTGGATGCTCTTCTGTTCTCTTCTTTCTCCGTATGCCCTTCTGTGTTCTAATCTCTCTGGATGCCCTTCTGTTCTCTTCTCTCTCCAGATGCCCTTCTGTCCTCTCCTTTCCCTGAATGCCCTTCTGTCTTCTCCTCTCTCTGGATGCCCTATGTTCTCTCCTCTCTCGGGATGGCCTTCTTCCCTCTCCTCTCTCTGGATGCCCTTCTGTCTTATCCTCCCTCTGGATGCCCTTCTGTCTTCTCCTCCCTCTGAATGCCCTTCTGTCTTCTCCTCTCTCCCTATGCCCTTCTGTTCTCTCATCTCAGTGGCTTTCGTTCTGTGTTCTCCTCTTTCTGGATGCACTTCTGTTTTCTCCTCTAGCTGGATTACATTCTGTCTTCTCCTATCTCTGGGTGCCCTTCTACTCTCTCCTCTCTCTGGATGCCCTTCCGTTCTCTCCTCTCTCTCCATTCCCTTCTGTCTTCTCCTCTCTCTGCATGCCGTTTTATCCTCTTCTAGCTCTGGATTAGCTCTGTCTACTCCTTCCCCTTATACTCTTCTGTTCTCTCCTCTTTCTGGATGCCCTCTGTTCTCTCCACTATCTAGATGCTTTTCTGCCTCCTACTCTCTTTATATGGCCTTCTATTCTATTTTATGTAGATGGCCTTCTTTCCTCTCCTCTCTCTGCATGCCCTTCTGCCCTGTCTTCTCTCTGGAGGAAATTATGTCTCCTTCTCTCTCTGGATGCCCTTCTGTCTTCTGCTATGTCCTGATGCCCTTCTGTATTCTCCTCTTTCTGGATGCCCTTCTGTTCTCTCCTCTCTGTAGATACCCTTCTGTACTCTCCTCTCTCTGGATGCCCTTCTGTTCTCTTCTATCCCTGAATGCCGTTCTGTCCTCTCCTCTCTCAGGATGCCTGTCGGTAATTTTCTACATCTGGATGACTCCTCTCTTCTTTTATTTACAGATGCCCTTCTGTTCTATCATTTCTCTGTGCACTCTTATGCTTTTTTCTCTCTCTGGATGCCCTTCTGTACTCTCCTCTCTCTGGATGCCCTTCTGTCCACTCCTCTCTCTGGATACCCTTCTGCTCTCTCCTCTCTCTGAATGTCCTTCTCTTCTCTCCTCTATTCAGATACCCTTCTGTATTCTCTCTCTTGATTCCCTTCTGTCTTCTCCTCTCTCTGGATGCCCTTCTATTCTCTCCTCTCTTTTAATGCCCTTCTGTCTTCTGCTCTCTCTGGATGCCCTACCATTCTCTCCTCACTCTAGATTCCCTTCTGTCTTCTCCTCTATTGGGATTTCCTTCTGTTCTCTCCTCTCACTGGATATTCTTCTGTCTTCTCCTATCCCTGGATGCCCTTCTGTATTTTCCTCTCTCTGGATGCCTTTCTGTCACCTTCTCTCTCTGAATATCCTTCAGTCTTCTGCTCTCTCTGGATGCCCTTCTGTTCTCTCCTTTTTCTGGATTCTCTTTTGTTCTATCATTTCCCTAGAAGCCCTTCTTTTCAATCCTCTCTCGGGATGCCCTTCTTCACTCTCCTCTCTCTGGATGCCCTTCTGTCCTCTCCTCTCTATGGTTGCCATTCTATACAGTCCTCTCTCTGGATGACCTTCTGTTTTTCCTCTCTCCCCATGCCCTTCTGCTCTGTCTTCTCTCTGAATTTCCTCTGTCTTCTTATTCTCTTAATGCCCTTCTGTTCTCTCCTCTCTCTAGATACCCTTTTATTCTCTATTCTATCTAGATGCCCTTCTGTCCTCTCCTCTCTATGGTTGCCATTCTATACAGTCCTCTCTCTGGATTACCTTCTGTCTTTTCCTCTCTCCCCATGCCCTTCTGCTCTCTCCTCTCTCTGGATTTGCTCTGTCTTCTTTTTCTCTTAATGCCCTTCTGTTCTCTCCTCTCTCTAGATACCCTTTTATTCTCTATTCTATCTAGATGCCCTTCTGTTGTCTCCTTTCTCTGTATGGCCTTCTTTACTCTTTTCTGTGGATGCCCTTCTGACCTCTCCTCTTGCTGGATGACCTTCTTTTCTCTCTTCCCTCTGGAGGCCATTCTGTCCTCTCCTCTCTCTGGAAGCCATTCTGTCTTCTCCTATCTCCCGATGCCCTTCTGTCTTCTCTTCTTTCTCTATACCCTTCTGTTCTCTGCTCTCTCTACATGCCCTTCTGTCCTCTATTCTCTCTGGATGCCCTTATGTTCTCTCCTCTCTCTGGATGTTCTTCTGTTTTCTCTGCTCTCTGGATACCGTTCTATTCTCTACTCTCCCTGGATGACCTTCTGTCTTCTCTGCACTCTGCATACTGATCCAATCTGTCCTCGCCCTGGATGACCTTCTGTCTTCTCTGCTCTCTGGATGCCCTTCTGTACTCCCCTCTTGAGGATGTGTTTCTGTCTTCTCTTTCTGGATGCCCTTCTGATCTCTCCTCTCTCTGGATGCCCTTCTGACATCTCCTCTCTATGGATTCCATTCTGTCTTGTCCTCTCTTTGGATGGCTTTCTGTTCCCTCCTCCCTCTGGATCCCTTCAGTCCTCTACTCTATCTGGATGCCCTTCTTCACTGAACTCTCTCTGGATGCCCTTCTGTCCTCTCCTATCTCTGGATGCCCTTCTGTCCTCTCCTCTCTCTGGATATCCTTCGGTCCTCTCCTCTCTCTGGATGGGATTTTGTCCTCTACTCTCTCGGGATACCGTTCTCTTCTATCCTCTTTCTAGATGCCCCTCTGTCCTCTATTCTGTCTTGATGCCAATCTGTTCTCTCGTCTCTCTGGATGCCCTTCTGTCCTCTCCTTTCTCAGGATGCCCTCTGTATTCCTCTCCATCTAGATTCTTTCTCTCTTCTCCTCTCTCTGTATGGCCTTCTTTACTCTTTTCTGTGGATGCCTTTTTGTCCTCTTTTCTACCTGGATGGCCTTTTTTTCTCGCTTCTCTATGGAGTCCTTTCTGTCATCTCCTCTCTCTGGATGCCCATTTGTCTTCTCCTATCTCCAGATGTCCTTCTGTTTTCTCCTCTTTCTGGATACCCTTCTGTTCTCTGCTCTCTCTACATGCCCTTCTGTCCTCTATTCTCTCTGGATGCTCTTATGTTCTGTCCTCTCTCTGGATGTTCTTCTGCCTTCTCCAATCTCTGGATACCGTTCTATTCTCTACTCTACCTGGATAAACTTCTATCTTCTCTGTTCTCTGGATGGCCTTCTATTCTCCTCTCTTTGTGGATGTCTTTCTGTCTTCTCCTCATTCTTGATGCTCTTCTGTTCTCTCCCCTCTCTGGATGCCCTTCTGACCTCTCGTCTTTCTGGATGCCCTTCTTCACACTCCTCTCTCTGGATACCCTTCTGTCCTCTCCTCTCTCTGGATGCCCTTCTGTTCTATCCTCTCTGTGGATTCCCATTCTGTCTTCTCCTCTCACTGGATGCCCTTCTCTTCTCTCCTATCTCTAGATGCCCTTCTGTCTTCTCCTTCTTCTGGATGCCCTTCTGTCTTCTCCTCTCTTCTGATGACTTTCTGTCTTCTCCTCTCTCTGGATGCCCTACCATTCTCTCCTCACTCTAGATTCCCTTCTGTCTTCTCCTCTCTGTGGATGCCCTTCTGTTCTCTCCTCTCACTGAATGTTCTTCTGTCCTCTCCTCTCTCTGAATGCCCTTATGTCCTTTCCTCTCTGCGGATGCCCTTCTGTCCACTTCTCTCTCTGGATGCCCTTCTGTCTTCTCCTCTCTCTGGATGCCCTTCTGTCCTCTCCTCTCTCTGGATGCCCTTCTATTTTCTAATCTCTCTGGATTCCCTTCTGTATTATCCTCTCTCTTGATGCCCTTCTGTTTTCTCTTCTCTCTGGATGCCCTTCTGTTCTCTCCTCTCTCCAGATTCCCTTCTGTCTTCTCCTCTCTCTTGATGACCTTATGTTCTCTCCTCTTTTTGGATGCCCTTCTGTTCTCTCCTCTCTCCAGATTCCCTTCTGTCTTCTCCTCTCTCTTGATGACCTTATGTTCTCTCCTCTTTCTGGATGCCCTTCTGTTCTCTCCTCTCTCCAGATGCCTTTCTGTCTTCTCCTCTCTCTCTCAATGCCCTTTTGGTCTCTCCTCTCTCTGGATGCCCTCCTCTTCTCTCCTCTCTCTGGATACCCTTCTGTCTTCTCCACTCTCTGGATGCACTTCTGTTCTCTCCTCTTTCTGGATTCCCTATTTTTCTTTTCCTCTCTCTGGATGCCCTTCTATCATCTCCTCTCTCCAGATGCCCTTCTGTCTTCTTCTCTATCTGGATTCCCATCTGTTCTCTCCTCTCTCCGAATGCCCTACTGTTTTCTCCTCTATCTGTATGCCCTTCAATTTTCCAATCTCTCTGGATTCCATTCTGTCTTCTCCTCTCTCTTGATGCCTTTCTGTTTTCTCCTCTTTCTGGATGCCCTTCTGTTCTCTCCTTTATCCGGGTGCCCTTCTTTCTTCTCATCACCCTGGATGCCCTTCTGGTCTCTCCTCTCTCTGGATGCCCTTCTGTTCTCTCATCTCATTGGATTCCCTTCTGTCTTCTCCTTTCTCTGGATGACGTTCTATCCTCTCCTATTTCTGGATGCCCTTCTGTCTTCTCAACTTTCTGGATGCCCTTTTGTTCTCTCTTCTCTTCGGCTTTCCTTCTGTCCTCTAGTCTCTCTCGATTCCCTTCTGTCTTCTGCTCTCTCTCTTGATGCCCTTCTGTTCTCTCCTATTTCTGGATGCACTTCTGTTTTCTCCTCTCCCCGCATATCCTTCTGTCATCTCCTCTCTCAGGATACACGTCTGTTTTCTCCTCTCTCTGCATTCTCTATTTTTCTTTTCCTCTCTCTGAATGCCCTTCTGTCATCTCCTCTTTCTGGATGACCTTCTGTCTTTTCCTCTCTCCCGATGCCCTTCTGTTCTCTCATCTCTCTGAATGCCCTTCTGTTCTCTCCTCTCACTGGATTCACTTATGTCTTCTCCTTCTATGGATGCCCTTTGGTTCTCTCCTGTTTCTGGATGCAGTTATGTTCTCTCATTTATCTAGATGCCCTTCTGTCTTCTCCTCTCTCTGGATGACCTTCTGCTCTCTTCTCTCTTCAAATGCCCTTTTGTTCTCTCCTCTTTCCAGATGGCCTACTGTCTTCTGCTCTCCCTGGATGCCCTTCTACTCTCTACTCTCTCTGAATTTTATTCTGTTCTCTCCTCTCTCTGGATACTCTTATGTCTTCTCATCTCTCTCAATGTCTTGATGACCTTCAGTTCTCTCTTCTTTCTTTATGCCCTTCTGTTCTCTCCTCTCTCCGGATGCCGTTCTGTCTTCTCCTCTCTCTCTCTCTCAATGCCGTTCTGGTCTCTCCTCTATCTGGATGCCATTTTTCTCTCCTCTCTCTGGATTCCCTTCTGTCTTCTTTTCTCTCTGGATGCTATTCTATCCTTTCCTCTCTCTGGATGCCCTTCTGTCTTCTGTCTCTGAATGCACTTCTCTTCTCTCCTCTTTCTGGATTCCCTAATTTTTTTACCTCTCTCTGGATGCCCTTCTGTAATCTCCTCTCTCTAGATGCCCTTCTGTCTTCTCCTCTCTCTGGATGCCCTTCTGGTCTCTCCTCTCTCTGCATGCCCTTCTATTCTCTCCTCTCTCTGGATGCCCTTCTGTTCTCTCATCTCTCTGGATTCTCTTATGTCTTCTCTTCTCTCTCAATGTCTTGATGACCTTCAGTTCTCTCCTCGTTCTGAATGCCATTCTGTACTCTCCTCTCTCTGGATGCCCTTCTGTCTTCTCCTCTCTCTTGATGCACTTCTGTTCTCTCCTCTTCTGGATTCCCTATTTTTCTTTTCCTCTCTCTTAATGGGCTTCTGTCATCTCCTCTCTCTGGATGACCTTCTGGCTTCCCCTCTCTCCTGATTCCCAACTGTTCTCTCCTCTCTCAGGATGCCCTACTGTCTTCTCCTCTCTCTGGATGCCCTTCTGCTCTCTCCTCTCTTTGGATGCCCTTCTGGTCTCTCCTCTCTCTGGATGGCCTACTCTCTTCTGCTCTCTCAGGATGTCCTTCTACACTCTCCTCTCTCTGGATGCCATTCTGTTCTTTCCTCTCTCTGTATTCCCTTATGTCTTCTCCTCTCTCTCAATGTCTTGATGACCTTCAGTTCTCTCCTCTTTCTGGATGCCCTTCTGTTCTCTCCTCTCTCCGGATGCCCTTCTGTCTTCTCCTCTCTCTCTCTCTATGCCCTTCTGGTCTCTTCTCTCTCTGGATGCCCTTGTGTCTTCTCCTCTCTCTGGATGCACTTCTGTTCTCTCCTCTTTCTGGATTCCCTATTTTCTTTTTCTGTCTCTGGATGCCCTCCTGTCTTCTACTCTCTCTGGATGCACTTCTGTTCTATCCTCTTTCAGGATGCCCTATTTTTCTTTTCCTCTCTCTGGATGCCCTTCTATCATCTCCTCTCTCTGGATGCCCTTCTGTTCTCTCCTCTCTCTGCTTACCCTTCTGTCATCTCCTCTCTCAGGATGCACTTCGTTCTTTCCTCTCACTGCATTCCCAATTTTTCTTTTCCTCTCTCTGGATGCCCTTCTGTCATCTCCTCTCTCTGGATGGCCTTCTGCCTTCTCCTATCTCCTGATGCCCTTCTCTCTTCTCCTCTTTATGGGTGCCCTTCTGTCTTCTCCTCTCTCTGGATGCCCTTCTGCTCTCTTCTCTCTCTGGATGCCCTTCTGTTCTCTCCTCTCTCTGGATGCCTTACTGTCTTCTCCTCTCTCTAGATGCCCTTCTACTCTCTCCTCTCTCTTGATGACCTCCTCTCTCTTTTCTCTCCGGATGCCCTTCTGTCTTCTCCTCTCTTTCTCAATGCCCTTCTAGGCTCTTCTCTCTCTGAATGCCCTTTTTTTTCTCCTCTCTATGGATACCCTTTGGTCTTCTCCTCTCTCTGTATGCTTTTCTATCCTCTCCTTTCTCTGGATGCCCTTCTGTCTTCTACTTTCTCTGGATGCACTTCTGTTCTCTCCTCTTTCTGGATTCCCTATTTTTCTTTTCCTCTCTGTGGATGCCCTTCTGTCATCTCCTCTCCCTGGATGCCCTTCTGTCTTCTCCTCTCTCTGGATGCACTTCTGGTCTCTCCTCTCTCTGGATGCCATTCTGCTCTCTCCTCTCTCTGGATGCCCTTCTGTTCTCTCCTTTCTACGGATGCTCTACTGTCTTGTCCTCTCTCTTGATGCCCTTCTACTCTCTCCTCTCACTGGATGCCCTTCTGTTCTCTCCTCTCTCTGGATTCCCTTCTGTCTTCTGCTCACTCTTGATGCCCTTTTCTTCTCTCCTCTTTCTGGATGCCCTTCTGTTCTCTCTTCTCTTCGGATGCCCTTCGGTCTTCTCCTCTCCCTGGATGCCCTTCTGGAGTCCCCTCTCTCTAGATGCCCTTCTGTTCTCTCCTCTCTATGGATTCCCTTATGTCTTCTCCTCTCTCTGGATTCCCTTCTGTGTTCTCTCTCTGGATGCCCTTCTGTTCTCTCCTCTTTGTGGATGACCTTCTTTTCTATCCTCTCTCCGCATACCCTTTGTCATCTCCTCTCTCAGGATGCACTTTTGTTCTCTCATCTCTCTGCATTCCCTTTTTATCTTTTCCTCTCTCTTCATGCCCTTCTGTCATCTCCTCTCTCTGAATGACCTTTTGTCTTCTCCTCTCTCCCGATGCCCTTCTGTTCTCTCCACACTCCAAATGCCCTTCGGTTCACTTCTCTTTCTAGATTCCCTATTTTTTTCCTCTCTCTGGATGCCCTTCGGTCATCTTCTCTCTCTGTATGCAATTCTGTCTTCTGCTCTCTCCAGATGCCCATCTGTTCTCTCCTCTCTCTGGATGCCCTACTGTCTTCTCCTTTCTCTGGATGTCCTTCTATTCTCCCCTAACATTGGATGCCCTTCTGTCCTCTCCTCTCACTGGATGCCATTCTGTCCTCTCCTCTCTCTGGATGCCCTTCTGTCTTCTCCTCTTTCTGGATGCATTTCTGGTCTCTCCTCTCTCTGGATGACATTCTGTCATTTATTCTCTCTTCCTATGCCCTTCCGTTCTCTCCTCTCTCCGAATGCCCTTCTGTTCCCTCTTCTCTCTGGATTCACTTCAGTCTTCTCCTTTAATGGATGCCCTTCTGTTTTCGGCTCTCTCTAGATGCCCTTTTTTCTCTAATCAATCTAGATGCCATTCTGTCTTCTCCTCTCTCTGTATGGCCTTCTATACTATATTATGTGGATGCTCTTTTTGCTCTTGTATCTCTGGATGCCCTTCTGACTTCTTATATCTTACGATGCCCTTTTGTCTTCTCCTCTTTCTGTATGCCCTACTGTCTTCTCCTCTCTCTGGATGCCCTTCTGCTCTCACCTCTCTCTGGATGCCCTTCTGTTCTCTTCTTTTTCCGAATGCCCTTTGTTTTTCTCCTCTCACTGCATGCCCTTCTGCACTCTCCTCTCTCTGGATGTCCTTCTGTTCTCTCCTCTCTACGGATGCCCTACTGTTTTCTCCGCTCTCTTGATGCCCTTCTACTCTCTCCTCTCACTGGATGCCCTTCTGTTCTCTCCTCTCTCTGGATTCCCTTCTGTCTTCTCCTCTCTCTTGATGCCCTCTGTTCTCTCCTCTTTCTAGATGTCCTTCTGTTCTCTCTTTTCTCCGGATGCCCTTCGGTCTTCTCCTCTCCCTGGATGCCCTTCTGCTCTCTCCTCTCTCTGGATGCCCTTCTGTTCTAAAGTCTCTCTGGAATCCCTTCTGTCTTCTCCTCTCTCTTGAAGCCCTTCTACTCTCTCCTTTTTCTGGATGCTTTTCTGTTCTCTCTTCTCTCCGGATGCCCTTCGGTCTTCTCCTCTTCCTGGATGCCCTTCTATTCTCTCCTCTCTCTAGATGCCTTTCTGTTCTCTCCTCTTTATGGATTTCTTTCTATCTTCTCCTCTCGCTGGATGCCCTTCTGTTTTCTTTTCTCTCGGTATGTACTTCTGTCATCTACTCTCTCTGGATGTCCTTCTGTCTTCTCCTCTCTCTGGATTCCCTTCTGTTCTCTCCTCTTTATGGATGCCCTTCTGTTCTCTCCTCTCTCTGCATACCCTTCTGTTATATCCTCTCTCAGGATGCACTTCTGTTTTCTCCTCTCTCTGCATTTCCTTTTTATCTTTTCCTCTCTCTGGATGCCCTTCTGTCATCACCTCTCTCTGGATGACCTTTTGTCTTCTCCTCTCTCCCGAAACCCTTCTGTTCTCTCCTCACTCCGAATGCATTTCTGTTCTCTCCTCTCTCTGGATTCACTTCTGTCTTCTCCTTTTCTGGATGCCCTTCTGTTCTCTACTCTTTCTGCAAGCCCTTCTGTTCTCTCCTCTATCTAAATGAACTTCTGTCTTCTCTTCTTTCTGTATGGCCTTCTGTATTATTTTATGTGGATGCCCTTCTTTGCTCTCCTCTCTCCGGATACCCTTCTGGTCTCTCCTCACTCCGGATGCCCTACTGTCTTCTCTCTCTGCATGTCCTTCTACTCTCTCCTCTCTCTGGATGCCCTTCTGAACTCTCTTCTCCATGGATTCCCTTCTGTCTTCTCCTCTCTCTTGATGACCTTCTGTTCTCTCCTTATTCTGGATGCCTTTCTGTTCTCTCCTCTCTCTGGATGCAATTCTGTCTTCTCCTCTCTCTATGCCCTTCTGGTCTCTTCTCTCTCTGGATGCCCTTTTTTCTCTCCTCTCTCTGGATTCCCTTCTGTCTTCTCCTCCCTCTGGATGCTGTTCTATCCTCTCCTCTCTCTGGACACCCTTCTGTCTTCTCCTCTCTCTGGATACACTTCTGTTCTCTCCTCTTTCTGGATTCCCAATTTTTCTTTTCCACTCCCTGGATGCGCTTCTGTTCTCTTCTCTCTCTGGATGCCCTTCTGTCTTCTCTTCTCTCTGTATGGCCTTCTGGGCTCTCCTCTCTCTGGATGCCCTTCTGTTCTCTCCTCTCTCTGGATTCCCTTCAGTCTTCTCCTCTCTCTGGATGCTGTTCTATCCTCTCCTCCCTCTGGAGGCCCTTCTGTTTTCTCCTCTCTCTGGATGCACTTCTGTTCTCTCCTATTTCTGGATTCCCTATTTTTCTTTTCCTCTCTCTTGATGCCCTTCTGTCATCTCCTCTCTATGGATGATCTTCTGTCTTCTCCTCTCTCCCGATGCCCATCTGTTCTCTCCTCACTCTGGATGCCCTACTGTCTTTTCCTCTCTTTGAATGCCCTTCTATTCTCCCCTAAAATTGGATGCCTTTCTGATATCTCCTCTCACTGAATGCCATTCTGTCCTCTCCTCTCTCTGGATGCCCTTCTGTCTTCTCCTTTTTCTGGGTGCATTTCTGTAATCTCCTCTTACTGGATGACTTTCTGTCTTTTCCTCTCTCTTCCGATGCCCTTCTGTTCTCTCCTCTCTCCGAATGACCTTCTGTTCTCTCCTCTCTCTGGATTTGCTTCTGTCTTCTCCTTTAATGGATGCCCTTCTGATCTCTCCTCTTTCTGGTTGCCCTTCTGTTCTCTCTTCTATATAGATGCCATTCTGTCTTCTACTCTTTTTGTATAATCCTCTGTACTATTTTATGTGGATGCCTTTTTTGCTCTCATCTCTCTGGATGCCCTTCTGTCTTCTCATATCTCCCGAAGCCCTCGGTCTTCTCCTCTTTCTGGATGCCCTACTGCTTCTTCTCTCTCTGGACGCCCTTCTGCTCTCTCCTCTCCCTGGATGCCCCACTATTCTCTCTTCTCTCCGAATGCCCTTAGTTTTTCTCCTCTCTCTGTATGCCTTTCTGCTCTCTCATCTCTATGGATGAACTACTATTCTCTCCTCTCTATGGATGCGGTATTGTGTTCTCCTCTCTATTGATGGCCTTCTACTCTCTCCTCTCTCCGGATGCCCTTCTGTTCTCTCCTATCTCTCGATGCCCTTCTGTTCTCTCTTCTCTCTGGATTCCCTTCTGTCTTGTCCTCTCTCTTGATGACCTTCTGTTCTCTCCTTTTTCTGGATGCCCTTTTGTTTTCTCACCTCTCCAGATGACCTTCTGTCTTCTCCTCTCTCTCTCTCTATGCCCTTTTGGTCTCTCCTCTCTCTGGATGCCCTTTTTTTCTCTCCTCTCTCTGGATTACCTTCTGTCTTCTCCTCTCTCTGGATGCACTTCTGTTCTCTCCTCTTTCTGGATTCCCTAATTTTTTTTCCTCTCTCTGGATGCCCTTCTGTCATCTCCTATTTCCAGATGCCCTTCTGTCTTCTCCTCTCTCTGGATACCCATCTGTTCTCACCCCTCTCCGGATGCCACACTGTCTTTTCTCTCTGGATGCCCTCCTATTCTCTAATCTATGTTGATTTCCTTCTGTCTTCTCCTCTCTCTTGATGCCCTTCTGTTTTCTCCTCTTTCTGGATGCCCTTCTGTTCTCTCTTCTCTCCGCATGCCCTTCTGTCTTCTCTTCTCACTGGATGCCCTTCTGGTCTCTCGTATGTCTGGATGCCCTTCTACTCTCTCCTCTCTTTTTATGACCTACTGTTCTGTCCTCTTTCTGGATGCCCTTCTGTTCTCTCTTCTCTCTGGATTCCCTTCTGTCTTCTCCTCTCTTGATGACCTTCTGTTCTCTTTTTTGTTTCTGGATGCCCTTCTTTTCTCTCCTCTCTCCGAATGCCCTTCTGCCTTTTCCTCTCTCTCTCTCTCTATTCCCTTTTGGTCTCTCCTGTCTCTGGATGCCCTTTTTTCTGTCCTCTCTCTGGATTCCCTTCTGTCTTCTCTTCTCTCTGGATGCCGTTCTATTCTCTCCTCTCTCTGGATACCCTTCTGTCTTCTGCTCTCTCTGGATGCACTTCTGTTCTCTCCTCTTTCTGGATTTCTTAATTTTTCTTTTCCTCTCTCTGGATGCCCTCCTGTCATCTTCTATCTCCAGATGCCCTTCTGTCTTCTCCTCTCTCTGGATGCCCTTTTTTCTCTCCTCTCTGGATAGCCTTCTGTCTTCTCCTTTCTCTGAATGCCGTTCTAATCTCTCCTTTCTGTGTATGACCCTCTGTCTTCACCTCTGTCTGGATGCACTTCTGTTCTCTCCTCTTTCTGGATTCCCTATTTTTCTTTTCCTCTCTCTGGATGCCCTTCTCTTCTCTCCTCTCTTTGAATGCCCTTCTGTCCTCTCTTCTCTCTGTATGGCCTTCTGGGCTCTCCTCTCTCTGGATACCCTTCTGTTTTCTCCTCTCTCTGGATTCCCTTCTGTCTTCTCCTCTCTCTGGGTGCTGTTCTATCCTTTCCTCTCTATGGATGCCCTTCTGTCTTCTCCTCTCTCTGGATGCACTTCTCTTTTCTCCTCTTTCTGGATTCCCTATTTTTCTTTTCCTGTCTCTGTATGCCTTTCTGTCATCTCCTCTCATTTGATGACCTTCTGTCTTATCCTCTCTCCCGATGCCCATCTGTTCTCTCCTTTCTCCAGATGCCCTACTGTCTTCTCCTCTCTTTGGATGCCCTTCTATTCTCTCACATCATTGGATGCCCTTCTGTTCTCTCCTCTGACTGGATGCCATTCTATTCTCTACTCTCTCTGGATGCCCTTCTGTCTTCTCCTCTTTCTGGATGCATTTCTATTCTCTCCTCTCTCTGGATGACCTTCTGTCTTTTCCTCTCTCTTCTGATTCCCTTCTGTTCTCTTCTCTCTCGGGATTCCCTTCTGGATTCTCCTTTAATAGATGCCCATCTGTTCTCTCCTTTTTTTGTTTGCCCTTCTGTTTTCTCTTCTATATAGATGCCCTACTGTCTTCTCCTCTCTCTGGATGCCTTTCTGCGCTCTCCTCTCCCTGGATGCCCTTCTGTACTCTCCTCTTTCTGGAATTCCTTCTGACTTCTCCTCTCTCTTGATGCCCTTCTGTTCTCTTCTCTTTCTGGAGGCCCTTCTGTCTTCTCCTCTCTACAGATGCCATACTGTCTTCTCCTCTCTCTAGATGCCCTTATACTTTCTTCTCTCTTTGGATGCCCTTCTGTTCTCTCCTCTCTCTGAATTCACTTCTGTCTTCTCCTCTCTTCTGATGCCCTTCTGTTCTCTCCTCTTTCTGGAGGCCCTTCTGTTCCCTCTTCTCTCAGGATGCCCTTCTGTTCTCTCCTCTCTCTGGATGCCCTTCTGTTCTCTCCTCTGTATGGATTCCCTTCTGTCTTCTCCTCTCTCAGGATGCCCTTCTGTTCTCTCCTCTATCTGGATGCCCTTCTTTTCACTCCTCTCTCCTCATACCCTTCTGTCGTCTTCTCTCTCAGGATGCACTTCTGTTCTCTCCTCTCTCTCTGCATTCCCTTTATATCTTTTCCTCTTTCTGGATGCCCTTCTGTCATCTCCTCTCTCTGGATGACCTTCTGTCTTCTCCTCTTTCACGATGCCCTTCTCTTCTCTCCTCACACCAAATGCACTTCTGTTATCTCCTCCCTCTGGATTTGCTTCTGTCTTCTACTTCTCTGGATGCCCTTCTGTTGTCCCCTCTTTCTCATGCCCTTCTGTTCTCTCCTCTATCTAGATGCCCTTCTGTCTTCTCTTCTCTCTGTATAGCCTTCTGTAATATTTTATGTGGATGCCCTTCTTTGCTCTCCTCTCTCCGGATGCCCCTCTGTTCTCTCCTCCCTCAGGATGCCCTTCTGTCTTCTCCTCTCTCTAGATGCACTTCTGATCTTTCCTCTCTCCTGTGGCTCTTCTACCCTCTCATCTCTATCCATGCCCTTCTGTCTTCTTCTCTCTCTGGATGCCCTTCTGTCTCCTCCTCTCTCTGGATTCCCTTCTGCTCTCTCCTCTCTCTGGATGCCATTCTGTTCTCTCCCCTCTCCGGATGGCCTACTGTCTTCTGCTCTCTCAGGATGTCCTTCTACTCTCTCCTCTCTTTGGATGCCCTTCTGTTCTCTCCTCTCTCTTGATTCTCTTATGTCTTCTCCTCTCTCTCAATGTATTGATGACCTTCAGTTCTCTGCTTTTTCTGGATGCCTTTCGGTTCTCTTCTCTCTCAGGATGCCCTTTTATTCTCTCCTCTCTCTGGATTCCCTTCTGTCTTCTTTTCTGTCTGGATGCCATTCTATCCTTTCCTCTCTCTGGATGCCCTTCTGTATTCTGTCTCTGGATGCACTTCTGTTCTCTCCTCTTTCTGGATTTTCTAATTTTCTTTCCTCTCTCTGAATGCCCTTCTGTCATCTCCTCTCTCTGGATGCCCTTCTGTCTTCTCCTCTCCCTGGATGCCCTTCTGGTCTCTCTTATCTCTGGATGCCCTTCTGTTCTCTCCTCTCTCTGGATTTGCTTCTGTCTTCTCCTTCTCTGGATGCCTATATGTTCTCTCCTCTTTCTGGATGCCCTTCTGTTCTCTCCTCTATCTAGATGCCCTTCTGTCTTCTCGTCTGTCTGTATGGCAATCTGTGCTATATTATGTGGATGCCTTTCTTTACTTTCCTCTCTCTGGATGTACTTCTCTTCTCTCCTCTTTCTTTATTCCCTATTTTTCTTTTAATGTCTCTGGATGCTCTTCAGTCTTCTCCTATCTCCCGGTACCCTTCCATTCTCTCCTCTCTCTGGATTCCCTTTTGTCTTCTCTTCTCTCTTGATGACCTTCTGTTCTCTCCTCTCTCTGGATGCTCTTCTGTTCTCCCCTCTCTCTGGATTCCCTTCTGTTTTCTCCTCTCTCCGAATGCCCTTCTGTTCTCTCCTCTTTCCGGATGCCCTTCTGTCTTCTCCTCTCTCTGGATACTCTTCTGATCTCTCCTCTCTCTGGAAGCAATTCTGTTCTCTCCTCTCTTTGGATTCCCTTCTGTCTTTTCCTCCCTTTGGATGCCATTCTATCCTATCCTCTCTCTGGATGCCCTTCTGTCTTCTCTCTCTGGATGCACTTCTGTTCTCTCCTCTTTCTGGATTCCCTGCTTTTATTTTCCTCTCTCTAAATGGGCTTCTGTCATCTCCTCTCTCTGGATGACCTTCTGTCTTCTCCTCTCTCCGAATGCCCTTCTGTTCTTCCTCTCTCCAAATGTCCTTCTGTTCTCTCCTCTCTCTGTATTCGCTTCTATCTTCTCCTTCTCTGTATGCCCTTCTTTTCTCTCATCTCTCTGCATGCCCTTTTGTCCTCTTCTCTCTGGATGCCCTTATGTTCTGTCCTCTCCCTGGATGCCCTTCTGTTCTATTCTCTTTATGGATGCCCTTCTGTCCTCTCCTCTCTGGAGGCCCTTCTGTCTTCTACACTCTCCGAATGCCTTTCTGTTCTCTCCTCTCTTTGGATTCCCTTCTGTCTACTCCTCTCTCTGTATGACCTTCTGTACTATTTTATGTGGATGCTATTCTTTGCTCTCCTCTCTCTGGATGAAATTCTGTCTTCTCCTATCTCCCGATGCCCTTTTGTCTTCTCCTCTTTCTGGATGTCCTTCTGTTCTCTGCTCTCTTTAGATGCCCTTCTGACCTCTCTTATCTCTGGATGCCCTTCTGTTCTCTTCTCTTCCTGAATGCCTTCTGTACTCTTCTCTCTCAGGATGCTCATTGGTCTTCTTCTCCATCTGGATGCCTTCTATCTTCTCCTCTCTCTGGATGCACTTCTGTTTTCTCCTCTTTCTGGATTCCCTATTTTTCTTTCCTCTCTCTGGATGCCCTTCTGACATCTCCTCACTCTGCATAACCTGTATACTCCTCTCTCCTGATGCCCTTCTGTTCTCTCCTCTCTCTGGATTCGCTGCTGTCTTCTCCTTCTCTGGATGCCCATCTGTTCTCTCCTCTTTCTGGATGCCCTTCTGTTCTCTCCTCTATCTAGGTGCCCTTCTGTCTTCTCCTCTGTCTCTATGGCTTTCTGTACTATATTATGTGGATGCCCTTCTTTGCTTTCCTCTCTCTGGATGCCCTTCTGTCTCTTCCTGTCTCCCGATGCCCTTCTGTCTTCTCTTTCTGGATGCCCTTCTGTCTTCTCCTCTCTCTGGATGCCCTTCTGTTCTCTCCACTCTCTGGATGGCCTACAGTCTCTGCTCTCTCAGGATGTCCTTCTACTCTCTCCACTCTCTGGATGCACTTCTTTTCTCTCCTCTCTCTGGATTCTCTTATGTCTTCTCCTCTCCCTCAAAGTATTGATGACCTTCAGTTCTCTCCTCTTTCTGGTTGCCCTTCTGTTCTCTCCTCTCTCTAGATGCCCTTCTGTCTTCTCCTCTCTCTCTCAATGCCGTTCTGGTCTCTCCTCTCTCTGGGTGTCCTTTTTTAATCCTCTCTCTGTATTCCCTTCTGTCTTCTTTTCTCTCTATATGTCATTCTATCCTGTCCTCTCTCAGGATGCCCTTCTACCTTTTGTCTCTGGATGCACTTCTGTTCTCTCCTCTTTCTGGATTCCCTAATTTTCTTTCCTCTCTCTGGATGCCCTTCTATCATCTCCTCTCTCTGCATGCCCTTCTATCTTCTCCTCTCTCTCGATGCCCTTTTGGTCTCTCTTCTCTCTGGATGCCCTTTTCTTCTCTCCTTTCTCTGGATTCCCTTCTGTCTTCTCCTCTCTCTGGATGCCCTTCTATTCTCCCCTAACATTGGAGGCCCTTCTGTTCTCTCCTCTCACTGGATGCCATTCTGTCCTATCCTCTCTCTTGATGCCCTTCTGTCTTCTCCTCTCTCTGAATGCCGTTCTACCCTCTCCTCTCTCTGGATGCCCTTCTGTCTTCTCCTCTCTCTGAATGCCGTTCTATCCTCTCCTCTCTCTGGATGCCCTTCTGTCTTCTCCTCTCTCAGGATGCACTTTTGTTCTCTCATCTCTCTGCATTCCCTTTTTATCTTTTCCTCTCTCTTCATGCCCTTCTGTCATCTCCTCTCTCTGAATGACCTTTTGTCTTCTCCTCTCTCCCGATGCCCTTCTGTTCTCTCCTCACTCCAAATGCCCTTCGGTTCTCTTCTCTTTCTGGATTCCCTATTTTTTTCCTCTCTCTGGATGCCCTTCTGTCATCTCCTCTCTCCCGATGCCCATCTGTTCTCTCCTCTTTCCGGATGCCCTACTGTCTTCTCCTCTCTCTGTATGTCCTTCTATTCTCCCCTAACATTGGATGCCCTTCTATTCTCTCCTCTCATTGGATGCCATTCTGTCCTCTCCTCTCTCTGGATGCCCTTCTGTCTTCTCCTCTTTCTGGATGCATTTGTATTCTCTCCTCTCTCTGGATGACATTCTGTCATTTCCTCTCTCTGGATGCCCTTCTGTTCTCTCCTCTCTCCGAATGCCCTTCTGTTCTCTCCTTTCAGGATTCGGTTCTGTCTTCTCCTTTAATGGATGCCCTTCTGTTCTTGGCTCTCTCTATATGCCATTTTTTCTCTAATCAATCTAGATGCCCTTCTGTCTTCTCATATCTTCCGATGCCCTTCTGTCTTCTCCTCATTCTGGATGCCCTACTGTCTTCTCCTCGCTCTGGATGCCCGTCTGTCATTTTTTCTCTCTGGATGAACTTTTGTCTTCTCCTCTCTCCTGATGCCCATCTGTTCTCTCCTCTATCGGATGCCCTTCTGTCTTCTCCTCTCTCTGGATACCCTTCTATTCTCTCCTCTCTCTGGATGCCCTTGTGTTCTCTCTTCTCTCTGATTCATTTCTGTCTTCACCTCTCTCTTGATGACCTTCTGTTCTCTCCTCTTTCTGAATGCCCTTCTGTTCTCTCCTCTCTCTGGATGTCCTTATATCTTCTCTCTCTGTATATGGATGCCCTTCTGTCACCTCTTCTCTCTGGATGACCTTCTGTCTTCTCCACTCTCCCGATGCCCTTCTGTCTTCTCTTTTCTCTGGATGGCCTTCTGGGCTCTCCTCTTTCTGTATGCCCTTTTTTTCTCTCCTCTCTGGATACCCTTCTGTCTTCTCATCTCTCTGGATGCAGTTCTATCCTCTCCTTTCTCTGGATGCCCTTCTGTCTTCTCACTCTGGATGCACTTCTGTTCTCACTTCTTTCTGGATTCCTTATTTTTCTTTTCCTCTCTCTGGATGCCCTTCTGTCATCTCCTCTCTCCAGATGCCATACTGTCCTCTCCTCTCTCTGGATGCCCTTCTACTCTCTCCTCTCTATTGATGACCTTCTGTTTACTCCTCTCTCTGGATAACCTTCTGTCTTCTCCTCTCTCTCTCTCAATGCCCTTCTAGGCTCTCCTCTTTCTGGATGCCCTTTTACTCTATCCTCTCTGGATACCCTCTGTCTTCTCCTCTCTCTAGATGCACTTCTGTTCTCTCCTCTTTCTGGATTCCTTATTTTTCTTTTCCTCTCTCTGGATGCCCTTCTGTCATCTCCTCTCTCTGGATGCCCTTCTGTCTTCTCCTCTCTCCGGATGCCCATCTGTTCTCTCCTCTCTCTGGATTCCCTTCTGTCTTTTCCTCCCTTTGGATGCCATTCTATCCTATCCTCTCTCTGGATGCCCTTCTGTCTTCTCTCTCTGGATGCACTTCTGTTCTCTCCTCTTTCTGGATTCCCTATTTTTATTTTCCTCTCTCTGGATGGGCTTCTGTCATCTCCTCTCTCTGGATGACCTTCTGTCTTCTCCTCTTTACCGATGCCCTTCTGTTGTCTCTTCTCTCCGAATGCCCTTCTGTTCTCTCCTCTCTCTGGATTCGCATCTGTCTTCTCTATAATGGATGTCCTTCTGTTCTCTTCTCTCTCTGAAGGACCTTTTGTCTTCTCCTCTTGCCCGATGCCCTTCTGTTCTCTCTTCTATCTATCTGAATTTCCTTCTGTTCTCTCCTCTATCTAGATGACTTTCTGCCTTCTCCTCTCTGTATAATTTTCTGTACTATTTTATGTGGATGCCTTTTTTGCTCTCGTCTCTCAGGATGCCCTTCTCTCTTCTGCTATCTTTCAATGCCCTTCTGTCTTCTCCTCTTTCTGGATGCCCTACTGTCTTCTCCTCTCTCTGGATGCCCTTCTGCTCTCTCTTCTTTCTGGATGCCCATCGGTTCTCTCCTCTGTATGTATACCCTATTGTCTTCTCCTCTCTCTTGATGCCCTTCTACTCTCTTCTCTTTCTGGATGCCCTTCTGTTCTCTCCTCTCTCTGGATTCCCTTCTGTCTTCTCCTCTCTCTTGATGCCCTTCTGTTCTCTCCTCCTTATGGATGCACTTCTGTTCTCTCTTCTCTCCAGATGCCCTTCGGTCTTCTCCTCTCCCTGAATGCCCTTCTGTTCTCTCCTCTCTCTGGATGCCCTTCTGTTCTCTCCTCTTTATGGATTCCTTTCTGTCTTCTCCTCTCTGTGGATGCCCATCTGTTCTCTCTTCTCTCAGGATGTCCTTCTGTCCTCTCCTCTCTCTGGATTCTCTTCTGTCTTCTCCTCTCTCTGGATGCCCTTCTGTTCTCTCTGCTTTCTCGATGCCCTTCTGTTCTCTCCTCTCTCTGCATAATCTTCTGTGGTCTCCTCTCTCAGGATGCACTTCTATTCTCTCCTCCCTCTGCATTCCCTATTTTTCTTTTTCCTATCTCTGAATGAACTTCTGTCAACTCCTCTCACTGGATGACCTTCTGTCTTCTCCTCTTTACCGATGCCCTTCTGTTGTCTCCTATCTCAGAATGCCCTTCTGTTCTCTCCTCTCTCTGGATTCGATTCTGTCTTCTCCTTCTCTGGATGCCCTTCTGTTCTCTCCTCTTTCTGGATGCCCTTCTGTTCTGTCCTCTATCTAGATGCCCTTCTGTCTTCTCCTCCCTCTGTATGGACTTCTGTACTATTTTATGTGGATGCCCTTCTTTGCTCTCCTCTCTCTGGATGTGCTTCTGTCTACTCCTATCTTCCAATGCGCTTCTGTCTTGTCCTCTTACTGGATGCCCTTCTGTCTTCTCCTATATCAGGATGCACTTCTGCTGTTTTCTTTCTCTGGATGCCCATCTGTTCTCTCCTCTCTCTGGATGCCCTACTGTCTTCTCCTCTCTCTGGTTGCCCTTCTACTCTCTCCTCTCTATTGATGACCTTCTGTTCTCTCCTCTTTCTGGATGCTCTTCTGTTCTCTCCTCTCTCCGGATGCTCTTTTGTCTGCTCCTCTCTCTCTCAATGCCCTTCTAGGCTCTCCTCTTACTGGATGCCCTTTTTTCTCTCCTCTCTCTGGATACCCTTCTGTCTTCTCCTCTCTCTGGATGCCGTTCTGTCCTCTCCTTTCTCTGGATGCCCTTCTGTATTCTCTCTCTGGATGCACTTATGTACTCTCCTCTTTCTGAATTCCCTATTTTTCTTTTCCTCTCTCTGGATGCCCTTCTGTCTTCTCCTCTCTCTAGATGCCCTTCTGGTCTCTCCTCTCTCTGGATGCCCATCTGTCATCTTTTCTCTCTGGATGACCTTTTGTCTTCTCCTCTCCTCTCGATGCTCATCTGTTCTCTCCTCTCTCTGGATGCCCTACTGTCTTCTCCTCTCCCTGGATGCCCTTCTATTCTCCCTTAACATTGGATGCCCTTCTGTTCTCTCCTCTCACTGGATGACATTCTGTCCTCTCCTCTCTCTGGATGCCCTTCTGTCTTCTCCTCTTTCTGCATGCATTTCTGTTCTCTCCACTGTCTGGAAGACCTTCTGTCTTTTCCGCTCTCTTCTGATTCCCTTCTGTTCTCTCCTCTCTCTGGATTCACTTCTGTCTTTTCCTTTAATGGATGCCCTTCTGTTCTCTCATTTTTCTGCTTGCCCTTCTGTTCTCCCTTCTATATAGATGCCATTCTGTCTTCTCCTCTCTCTGTATAATCTTCTGTACTATTTTATGTGGATGCCTTTTTTGGTCTCGTCTCTGTGGATGCCCTTCTGTCTTCTCCTATCACCCGATGCCCTTCTGTCTTCTCCTCTTTCTGCATTCCCTACTGTATTCTCTTCTCTCTGGATTCCCTTCTGCTCTCTCCTCTCCCTGGATCCCCTTCTGTTCTCACCTTTCTCTGGATTCCCTTCTGTCTTCTCCTCTCTCTGGATGCCCTTCTGCTCTCTCCTCTTTTTGAATGCCCTTCAGTTCTCTCCTCTCTACAGATGCCCTATTGTCTTCTCCTCTCTCTTGATGACCTTCTGTTCTCATCTTTTTCTGGATGCCCTTCGGTTCTCTCCTCTATCTAGATCCCCTTCTGTCTTCTCTTTTCTCTGCATAGCTTTCTTTATTATTTTATGTGGATGCCCTTCTTTGCTCTCCTCTCTACAGATGCCCTTCTGTTCTCTCCTTTCTTCAGATGCCCTACTGTCTTCTCCTCTCTCTGGGTTACCTTCTACTCTCTCCTCTCTCTGAATGTCCTTCTGTTCTCCCTTCTCTCTGGAATACCTTCGGTCTTCTCCTCTCTCTTGATGACCTTCTGTTCTCTTCTTTTTCTCGATGGCCTTATGTTCTCTCCTCTCTCCGTATGCCCTTCTGTCTTTTCCTCTCTCTCTCTATGACCTTCTGGTCTCTCCTCTCTCTGGATTTTCTTTTTTCTCTCCTCTCTCTGGATTCCCTTCTGTCTTATCCTCTTTCTGGATGCCATTTTATCCTCTCCTCTCTCTGGATACGCTTCTGTCTTCTCCTTTCTCTGGATGCACTTCTGTTCTCTCCTCTTGCTGGATTCCCTATATTTCTTTTCCTCTCTCTGGATGCCCTTCTGTCATCTCCTCTCTCCAGAAATCCTTCTGTCTTCTCCTCTCTCCAGATGCCCATCTGTTCTCTCCTCTCTCCAGATGCCCTATTGTCTTCTCTTTTATCTGGATGCCCTTCTATTCTCCCCTAACATTGGATGCCCTTATCTTCTCTCCTCTCACTGGATGCCATTCTGTCCTCTCCTCTCTCTGGATGCCCTTCTGTCTTCTACTCTTTCTGGATGCATTTCTGTGCTCTCCTCTCTCTGGGTGATCTTCTGTCTTTTCTTTTCTCTTTCGATTCCCTTCTATTCTCTCCTCTCTCTGGATTTGCTTCTGTCTTATCCTTTAATGAATGCCCTTCTGTTCTCTACTCTTTCTGCTTGCCCTTCTCTTCTCTCTTTTATATGGATGCCATTCTGTTTTCTCCTCTCTCAGTATAATCTTCTGTACTATTTTATGTGGATGCCTTATTTGCTCTCATCTCTGTGGATGCCCTTCTGTCTTCTCCTATCTCCCGATGCCCTTCTGTCTTCTCCTCTTTCTGGATGCCCTACTGTTTTCTCCTCTCTCTGGATGCCCTTCTGCTCTCTCTTCTCCCTGGATGCCCTTCTCTTCTCTCCTCTCTCTGGATTCCCTTCTGTCTTCTCCTCTCTCTTGATGCCCTTCTGTTCTCTCCTCTTTCTGGAGGCCCTTCTCTTCTCTCCTTTCTATGGATGCCCTACTTTCTTCTCCTCTCTCCTGATGCCCTTCTACTCTCTCCTCTCTCTGGAAGCCTTTCTGTTCTCTCCTCTCTCTGGATTCCCTTCTGTCTTCTCCTCTCTCTTGATGCCCTTATCTTCTCTCCTCTTTCTGGAATCCCTTTTGTTCTCTCTTCTTTCCAGATGCCCTTCGGTATTCTCCTCTCCCTGGATGCCATTCTGGTCTCTCCTCTCTCTGGATGCGCTTCTGTTCTCTCCTCTGTATGGATTCTCTTCTGTCTTTTCCTCTCTCTGGATGCCCTTCTGTTCTCTCTTCTCTCAGGATGTCCTTCTGTCCTCTCCTCTCTCTGGATGCCCTTCTGTTCTCTCTTCTCTCGTGATGTCCTTCTGTCCTCTCCTCTCTCTGGATTCCCTTCTGTCTTCTCCTCTCTCTGCATGCCCTTCTGTTTTCTCCTCTTTCTGGATGCCCTTTTGTTCTCTCCTCTGTCCGCATACCCTTCTGTCGTCTCCTCTCTTAGGATGCACTTCTGTTCTCTCCTCTCTCTGCATTCCCTTTTTATCTTTTCCTCTCTCTTCATGCCCTTCTGTCATCTCTTCTCTCTGGATGACCTTTTGTCTTCTCCTCTCTCCCGATGCCTTTCAGTTCTCTCCTCACTCCAAAGGCCCTTCTCTTCTCTCCTCTATCTAGATGCCCTTCTGTCTTCTCTTCTCTCTGTATGACATTCTGTACAATTTTACGTGGATGCCCTTCTTTGCTCTCCTCTCTCCCAATGCCCTTCTGTTCTCTCCTCGCTTTGGAAGCCCTACTGTCTTCTCCTCTCTCTGGATTCCCTTCTATTCTCTCCTCTCTCTGGATGCCCTTCTGCTCTCTCTTCTCTCTGAATTCCTTTCTGTCTTCTTCTCTCTCTTGATGATCTTCTCTTCTCTCCTTTTTCTGAATGCCCTTATTTTCTCTCCTCTCTCCGGATGAGCTTATGTCTTCTCCTCTCTCTCTCTATGCCCTTCTGGTCTCTCCTCTCTCTGGATGCCCTTTTTTCTCTTCTCTCTCTGTATTTCCTTCTGTCTTCTCCTCTCTCTGGATGCCATTCTATCTTCTCCTCTCTCTGGATACCCTTCTGTCTTATCCTCTCTCTGGATGCACTTCTGTTCTTTAGTCTTTCTGTACTCCTTATTTTTCTTTTCCTATCTCTGGATGCCCTTCTGTCATCTCCTCTCTCCAGATGCCCTACTGTCCTCTCCTCTCTCTGGATGCCCTTCTACTCTCTCCTCTCTATTGATGACCTTCTGTTCTCTCCTCTTTCTGGATGCCCTTCTGTTCTCTCCTCTCTCCAGATACCCTTCTGTCTTCTCCTCTCTCTCTCTCTCAATGCCCTTCTAGGCTCTCTCTCTCTGGGTGCCCTTTTATTCTTTCCTCTCTGTATACCTGTGAGGAGCCACCCTCACATTCGCCATTGCAAGATGGCTCTGACATCGGCTCGACCAACTGACAAACAGGTGGCTTGCGCGTGTGCTAGGACGTTTTTTTCATTCCTTGTGCACTGCCTCCCGTGTGACACAATACCAGTCGACAGTCTACAGCCAACCGTTAGGTGCCACATCCTAGGCGGGGAGCAGTTTCATATATAAGGGCTGGGATTTTGTCCCCTCGGGGTCCTCCTCATCTGTAAGCTTATGCTCTCCCTCTCAAGACACATAAAAGCTTTACTGCAGAAGGATCCTGTGTGTACCGCGTTGTTCCTGCTGGCGGGAGGTTGTGTGGGACATCTGGTGCCGAAACCCGGGAATCTCGACCTAGTCATTGTCAGCACCTCAGAGGACCCCTCGATTCAGAGGAGGATTCAGAACTGCAGGGAGGTACGTTCGGAGAGGTATGTCTGCCCCTGAAATTTGTGGCCTGATCTTCACTGTGATTTTCATGGTCCTTGTTCTAGTTGTTAAAAACTGTTTAGAAGATGAAAACTGTAAGGAAGCAATAAGGGAAGGGCAGGTTACTCTCGAGGGAGTTCAGGACAGCATGTCAGAAACCAAACGGAGTGAGAGGTTGGGTGCACGCAAGAAAAAGGACGTCCCAAAAAAGAAGGATAAGCACCCTCCTAAGACAGGAGAGATACCCCCGATGGAGTCCTGTATCCCTCGTAAGGAGAGAAAGGGTGGACTCTACCCCACTTTGGAGCTGGAGGCACTGACCCTCAACAGTTTGGAAAGCTCCAGTGATGATGACACCTCTGGTAGGGATACTTTTAACTCAGAGGAGGAGGCTGAGTTAGATGAAGAAGCAGCTAGATATGAGGCAGAGAGATATCACCCAGATGATATCAAAATATAAAAAATTACCTAGAATTCCTTCTCAAAAGACGGTGCCCTCTGCACCTCCACCTTATGAGGTGCATCCTCCATCAGGTTACTCACTTGTACCAGAAAAGGTGAGGAGAAAGATCAGGACTGTATTCCCTGTTTTTGAAACAGAAAATTGAGGGCGAATTCATGTGCCAGTAGATTTCAACCAGCTTAAGGAACTGGCCAAATCTGTTTGCAAGTATGAGACCAATGCTAATTTTACCCTGGTACAGCTTGATAGACTTGCCAATTCAGAATTAACACCAGTCAATTGGCAAATGATTGCAAAAGCCATCCTCCCTAATATGGGCCAATATATGGAATGGAAAGCACTGTGGTATGACGCGGCACAAGCGCAAGCCCGGGTCAACGCTACTGCCTTGACCCCGGAACAGAAAGATTGGACTTTAGACCTGTTAAGAGGTCAAGGGGCTTATACTGCTGATCAAGTTAACTGTCATTGGGGAGCCTATACCCAGGTCTCTGCCATGGCCATTAGGGCATGGAAGGCACTTTCCCGAAAAGGTGAAGTGAGTGGACAACTCACAAAGATAATTCAAGAACCCCAAGAGTCCTTTTCAGATTTTGTGGCCAGAATGACAGAGGCAGCTGGGCGTATTTTCGGAGACGTAGGTCCAGTCGAGCCCCTAATCCAACAGATAATTTTTGAACAAGCCACTCAGGAGTGCAGAGCAGCCATTGCTCCACGTAAAAACAAGGGCTTACAAGATTGGCTTAGGGTCTGCTGAGAGCTCGGAGGGCCCCTTACTAATGCTGGGCTGGCGGCTGCTATTCTTCAATCACAGAGGCGCCCCCCAATGAGACCCGCTCCAAAAGTCTGCTATAATTGTGGGAAGCCCGGTCATTTTAAAAAGGATTGAACAAATTTGAATAGAAAGGTAGAGACTCCCACTCTTTGTGACAGATGCGGCAAGGGATATCATAAAGCTAGTGCATGCCGTTCAGTAAGAGACATTAGGGGCAGACTCCTCCCCCCACTGGATAATCAGTCAGATGAGATGCCAAAAAACGGGACATTGGGCCCCCGGTCCCAGGGCCCTCAAAGATATGGGAACCGACTAGTCAGAACCCAGGAAGGCAACAGAAAGAGAAATCAGGGAATAACCCAGGAAAACCCACAAGGGTGGATTTGCATGCCGCCTCCAACTTCTTACTAATGCCACAAATGAATATTCAGCCAATTCCGGTAGAGCCTATAACACCCTTGCTTCCCAGAATCATGGGCCTTATCCTCAGCCGAGGATCACTCACCCTGCAAGGTTTAATAGTGTACCCCGGAGTAGTGGATGGCCAGCATTCTCCTGAAATACAAGTCTTATGTTCTAGCCCTAGAGGAGTTTTTTTTATTACAAAGGGAGACCGAATAGCCCAGTTGCTATTCCTCCCTTAGGTGGGAAGGGTCAATAGAATGGGAACAGAACACATGGGCTCCTCAGGTAGTGATCTAGCTAACTTAATGATTCCCTTGAATGAAAGGCCTAAACTGTGTTTAAAAGTAAAAGGAAAAGATTTTGAGGGTATTCTAGATACCGGGGCTGATAAGAGTATCATCTCCTCACACTGGTGGCCCAAAGCAAGGCCCACCATTGAGTCATCACATTTGTTACAAGGCCTAGGATATCAGTCTAGCCCCACCATCAGCTCCACAACCTTGACCTGGGAATCCCCCGAAGGACAGCAGGGAAAATTTATACCTTATGTTCTTCTTCTCCCCGTTAACCTCTGGGGAAGAGATGTCTTACAGGGTATGGGTCTCACCCTGTCAAATGAACCTATTCTTACAAAACCATATTTGGCCCAGGCAAGAGACATGATGATTAAGATGGGCTACAGGGAAGGAAAAAGACTGGGAAATTTGGAACAGGGCAGGGTGGAGCCTATATCCCCTAGTAGAAAACAAGATAAAAAAGGGTTGGGTTTTTCCTAGGGGCCATTGGGGTAGTACAGCCTATGTACAGTGGAAAACAGAGGACTCGGTGTGGGTTCCCCAATGGCCTTTATCCTCTGAAAAACTAGAAGCTGTAACAAAATTGGTAAAGGAACAATTAGAGCTCGATCATATTGAGTCTTCTATCTCACCTTGGAATACTCCCATCTTCGTGATCAAAAATAAGTCGGGAAAATGGAGATTACTCCATGACCTCAGAGCTATTAATGAACAGATGAAATTGTTGGGCCCAGTCCAGAGGGGCCTTCCTGTGCTCTCTGCTCTCCCTAGTGGCTGGAAGCTCCTCATTATATATATTAAAGATTGCTTTTTCTCCATACCCTTGTGCCCTAAAGATAGGCCTAGATTTGCTTTTACTGTGCCTTCCATTAATCATATGGAACCAGACAAGAGGTATCAATGGAAAGTCTTACCCCAGGGCATGGCCAATAGCCCCACCATGTGTCAAATTTTTGTTCAAACAGCCTTGGAACCGCCAAGACAACGGTTTCCCACCTTACTTGTCATCTATTATATGGATGACATACTTTTGTCACATAAAGAGTTAAAAATATTACAAGAAGCCTACCCCTATTTGATACAAACTTTGGCACAATGGGGGTTACAAATAGCAGTGGAGAAGGTTCAGATCTCTGAAGTGGGCACCTTCTTGGGGACTGTTATTTCTCCTTCCAATATAATTCCCCCAAAATTGGAAATCCTTAGAGACGATCTGCACACCCTCAATGATTTTCAGAAATTATTGGGAGATATAAATTGGCTCAGACCCTTTTTGAAAATTTCTTCAGGGGCTGGTGAGATGGCTCAGCGGTTAAGAGCACTGACTGCTCTTCCGGAGGTCATGAGTTCAAATCCCAGCAACAATATGGTGGCTCACAACCATCTGTAATGAGATCTGATGCCCTCTTATGGGGTGTCTGAAGACAGCAACAGTGTACTTACATATAATAAATAAATAAATAGTTTAAAAAAAAGAAAATTTCTTCAGCTGAGTTGAAACCTTTATTTAATGTTTTAGAAGGTGACCCCCATATCTCCTCTCCTAGGGCCCTTACTCCTGCCGCAAGTCAGGCCTTAAAGAAGGTAGAAGATGCCTTGCAAAGAGCTCAGTTGCAGTGCATTGATGAATCACAACCTTTTATCCTGTGTGTTATGAAAACCATTCAGCTGCCAACTGCTGTGTTGTGGCAGAAAGGGCCCTTATTATGGGTTCATCCGAACACCTCTCCTGCCAAAATTATAGACTAGTATCCCAATGCAATTGCCCAGCTTGCACTTCGTGGAATAAAGGCGGCAATTACTCATTTTAGATGTGAGCCTAACTCTCTCATTACACCTTATACTGCTGCGCAAGTACAAGTTCTGGCGGCCACCTCTAATGATTGGGCAATCTTGGTTACCTCCTTTTCAGGACAGATTGGTAATCATTATCCTAAACATCCTGTTTTACAATTTGCCTTGAATCAGGCTATAGTATTTCCACAAATTACAGCTAGGCAACCTCTTAAGCATGGGATTGTTGTATATACAGCTGGGTCAAAGACTCGTCTGGGTGCTTATGTAGTAAATAATAAAGTGGTGTCAAAACAGTTCAGTGAAACATCACTTCAACTTGTAGAATGTTTGGTGGTACTGGAGGTCCTTAAGACCTTTCCAGGGCCTCTTAACATTGTGTCAGATTCCTTTTACGTGGTTAACACAGTTAATCTTCTTGAAGTGGCTGGAATCATAAAGCCCTCTAGCAGAGTTCACGGCACCTTTCAACAAATACACCTTGTTTTGTTGAATAGAAAATCTCTTATGTATATTACTCATATCAGAGCCCATTCAGGACTCCCTGGCCCTATGACTTTGGGAAATAAGCTAGCAGATAAAGCTACCAAGCTTGTGGCTGTTGTGTAATCATCTCAAACAGAAGCAGCAAGGGAGTTCCACAAACATTTTCATGTGAAGGCGGAGAACTTGAGTCGCTGTTACTCACTTACCAGAAAAGAAGCCAGGGAGATTGTTATTCAATGCCAAAATTGCTGTGAATTCTTGCCTGCTCCTCATGTGGGAATAAACCCACGTGGCATAATGCCTTTACTAGTCTTGCAGATGGATGTTACTCATGTCCCTTCCTTTGGAAGGCTTTAATACTTACATGTCTCTATTGATACATGTCCTGGTATCATTGTTGCCACACCTCTAACAGGTGAAAAGGCCTCACATGTGATCCAACATTGTCTGAAAGCATGGAGTGCCTGGGGGAAACCCAAACTCCTCAAAACAGACAATGGACCAGCTTATATCTCTCAAAAATTTCAACAGTTCTGTCACCAAATGCCAGTAACTCACTTGACTGGACTTCCATACAACCCTCAAGGACAAGGCATTGTAGAACGTGCCCATCGCACGCTTAAATCATATTTAATAAAATAGAAAGGGGAAGTTGAGGAGTCTCTCCCCCCAGTACCAAGAGTAGCTGTTTCCATGGCACTCTTTACCCTTAATTTTTTTAATGTTGATGCTCAAGGCCACACTGCGGCTGAGCATCATTGTATAGAGCCTGACAGGACAAAAGAAATGGTAAAATGGAAAGATGTGCTAACAGGAAAATGGAAAGGCCCAGATCCTATTTTGATAAGATCCAGGGGAGCTGTTTGTGTCTTCCCACAGGAGGACGAGAATCCGTTCTGGGTAACAGAGAGACTGACCCGCAAGATCTTTGAACATGAAAAACCGATGCTGCCAAAGTCTACAGTTGATCATCATGATGAAGATGTCGATAAGCCTGAGGATGGTAACAGGGACACCATGGTGGGGGATTATGACAACCTTCCCAATTCCCATGCCAGTGGATGGGCTTGGCCTATATCCCTTATGATGATCAGATTCAGAGCGTGCCCACCAATAACAGCTACCGCCTGTTAGGAAGTTTATGTTTTATATTTTACTTTCTCCCCAGATATTAGCACATATTATAATCATACCTTTATGGGATTTAATTTTACATACATGAATCCGAGAAAGGCAGATGCGAATCCGTTTGACCAATGGCTCCTTTGTGGTGTTAATGGAAGTTGCACCGATTTGTCACCCCTTGTTATGCTAGGAAAGGGACCACCACTAAGGGACAATTGTCATTTGACTGGAGGGGTACCCTTGGTGGCTCCCTTGGTAAAAGAAAATCGGGGGTAGCTTTAGTTGGCAATCTGCTAACACCAAGTATGCTGAGTTTAAGAGCATCACATATGGATCTACTCCGGTCTGTGTATGGCCACCTTTTGTTTGGATAGTGAGCAATGATAGTTCTATCTGGAATGAGACCTTGACATGCACACCTAATACCTGTTTTTTTGTTCTCTGCTGGAATGCTACAATGTTCCCTTTTGCCATGGTTACCCGCTTGCTGAGATTTGTTCCTGTGCCAGTAGAGGCACCCAACACTTTAGCCCATTTTAGAATTAGGAGAGATTTTGGAATTTCTGCCATTATAGTGGGCATTATTGCAGGGGATGCTGTAATAAGATCAGTTACGGCCTCTGCCCTTGCATTATCCTCCTCAGTGCAGGCGGCAGATTCTATAAACCAACTGTCTGCATCAGTCACTCCAGCATTGGATGTACAAGCCTCCGCCAATTCGCAAATCATGGGGGGATTGATGCTAGTGAATCAGAGGATTGACCTGGTTCAAGAGCAAATTGATATTTTATGGAAGTTGGCTCAAATGGGATGTGAACAGAAGATGCCTGGGTTATGTATAACATCCATACCTTATGATAATTATACCCGCACCGATAATTTGTCAAAAGTTTTTTCTCAGTTTTTATTGCAGAATTGGACCCTAGAATTCGAAGAAATGCTTCATCAATTGCGTTTTGCCATAATTGAGGTGAATTTGACCCGCCTTGATTTATTCTTGACCGAAGGATTGTCGTCATGGATCCATTCAGCCATCTCCTTCTTCAAAGAGTGGGTGGGGGTTGGCCTGTTCGGAGCTGCACTCTGCTGTGGGGGTGTGTTACTGCTCTGGTTGGTTTGCAAGTTTAAGGCACAAACGAAAAGAGACAAGGTGGTTATCACCCAGGCACTCACGGCACTAGAACAAGGTGCCTCCCCCGATATTTGGCTCTCTATGCTTAGGCAATAGATCGCTGGCCGCTCAGCTCTTGCACCCCAAGAGGCTGCCCTCACTGCACTGGGTAGAGTGAGTGTGCTTCAGCAGCCCAGGAGAGTTGCATGGTTAAGCACTGCAGCAGAATGGCCCTGCGGTGTTAAATGGGCCTATTCTGGTGAGATATGTCATCTTGCATGAAGGTTGAGTGCCTAAAATAACCTTCCCCCAGGAAAAATGGCACAGAGAGAGTTGTAGGCTATATCAGCCCTTGCACATCGCTGGGGTGTTGCCCATTGCACGCGATAGGGTGATCTTGCCTTACTCTAATTTGCTTACTGGGGATTTGACGTCTATCTCTGCTCTCAGCATTGGGTGATCTATTGCTTGATGATTAAAAGAAAAGGGGGAGATAAGAGGAGCCGCCCTCACATTCGCCATTGCAAGATGGCGCTGACATCCGCTAGACCAACTGACAAACAGGTGGTTTGCGCGTGTGCTAGGACGTTTTTTTTATTCCTTGTGCACTGCCTCACCTGACACAATACCAGTCAACGGGCTACAGCCAACCGTTGGTTGCCACGTCCTAGGCAGGGAGCAGTTTCATATATAAGGGCAGGGATTTTGCCACCTCGGGGTCCTCTTCATCTGTAAGCTTATGCTCTCCCTCTCGAGAAACATAAAAGCTTTACTGCAGAAGGACCCTGTGTGTGGCGCGTCGTTCCATTCCTGCTGGTGGGAGGTTGTGAGGGAAAGATACCCTTCTGTCTTCTCCACTCTCTGGATGCCCTTCTGTCATCTCCTCTCTCTGGATGCCCTTCTGTCTTCTCCTCTCTCCTGATGCCCATCTGTTCTCTACTATCTCCGGATGCCCTACTGTCTTCTCCTTTCTCTGGATGCCCTTCTATTCTCCCATAACATCAGATGCCCTACTGTACTCTACTCTCACTGGAAGCCATTCTGTCCTTTACTCTCTCTAGATGCCCTTCTGTCTTCTCTTCTTGCAAGATCCATTTCTGTTCTCTCCTCTCTCTGGATGACCTTCTGTCTTTTCCTCTTTCCGATGCCTTTCTGTTCTCTCCTCTCTCCGAATGCCCTTCTGTTCTCTCCTCTATCTGGATGCCCTTTTGTTCTCTCCTCTCTCCGTATGCCCTTCGGTTTTCTCCTCTCTCTGGATGGGCTTCTGTTCTCTCCTCTCTCTGGATGCCCTTCTGTTCTCTCCTCTCTATGGATGCCCTATTGTCTACTCCTCGCTCCTGATGCCTTTCTACACTCTCCTCTCTCTAGATGCCCTTCTGTTCTCTCCTCTCTCTATATTCCCTTCTGTCTTCTCCTCTCTCTTGATGCCCTTCTGTTCTCTCCTCTTTCTGGATGCCTTTCTGTTCTCTCTTCTCTCCGGATGCCCTTCGGGCTTCTCCTCTCCCTGGATGCCCTTCTGGTCTCTCCTCTCTCTGGATGCCCTTCTGTTCTCTCCTCTTTATGGATTCCTTTCTGTCTTGTCCTCTCTGTGGATGCCCATCTGTTCTCTCTTCTCTCAAGATGTCCTTCTGTCCTCTCCTCTCTCTGGATTCCCTTCTGTCTTCTCTTCTCTCTGGATGCCCTTCTGTCTCTCCTCTTTCTGGATGCCCTATTGTTCTCTCCTCTCTCCGCATACCCTTCTATCGTCTCCTCTCTCAGGATGCACTTCTATTCACTCCTCTCTCTGCATTCCCTATTTTTCTTTTCCTCTCTCTGAATGAACTTCTGTCATCTCCTCTCTCTTGATGACCCTCTGTCTTCTCCTCTCTACCTATCACCTTCTGTTCTCTCCTTTCTTCGAATGCCCTTCTGTTCTCTCCTCTTTCTTGATGCCCTTCTGTTCTCTCCTCTATCTATATGCCCTTCTGTCTTCTCCTCTCTCTGTATGGCATTCTGTGCTATTTTATGTGGATGCCCTTCTTTGCTCTCCTCTTTCTGGATGCCCTTCTGTCTTCTCCTCTCTCCCTCAAGGCCCATCTAGGGTCTCCTCTCTTTGGATGCCCTTTTTTTCTCTCCTCTCTCTGGATACCCTTCTGTCTTCTTTCTCTGGATGCCGTTCTATCCAATCCTTTCTCTGGATGCCCTTCTGTCTTCTCCTCTCTCTGAATGCACTTCTGTTCTCCCCTCTTTCTGGATTCCCTATTTTTTCCTCTCTGTTGATGCCCTTCTGTCATCTCCTCTCTCTGGATACCGTTCTGTCTTCTCCTCTCCCTGGATGCCCTTCTGTTCTCTCCTCTCTCTGGATTCCCTTCTGTCTTCTCCACTGTCTGGATGCACTTCTGTTCTTTCCTCTTTCTGGATTACCTATTTTTTTTTCTCTCTCTGGATGCCCTTCTGTCATCTCCTCTCTCTCGATGACTTTCTGTCTTCTCCTCTGTCCTGATGCCCATCTGTTCTATCCTCTCTCTAGATGTCCTACTGTCTTCTCCTCTCTCTGGATGCCCTTCTACTCTCTCCTCTCTTTGGATGCCCTTCTGTTCTCTCCTCTTTCTGGATTCCCTATTTTTTTCCTCTCTCTGTATGCCCTTCTGTCATCTCCTCTCTCTGATGACCTTCTGTCTTCTCCTCTCTCCCAATGCCCATCTATCCTCTCCTCTCTCCAAATGCCCTTCTGTTCTCTCCTCTCTCTGGATTCGCTTCTGTATTCTCCTTCTCTCTATGCCCTTCTGTTCTCTCCACTTTCTGGATTCTCTTCTGTTCTCTCATCTCTTTGGATGCCCTTCTGTCCTCTCCTCTCTGGAGGCCCTTCTGTCTTCTCCTCTCTCCAAATGCCCATCTGTTCTCTCCTCCCTTTGGATTCCCTTCTGTCTTCTCCTCTCTCTGAATGCCCTTCTGCTCTCTCCTCTCTCCGGATGCTATTCTGTCTTCTCTCTCTGGATGCCCTTCTGGTCTCTCCTCTCTCTGGATGCCCTTCTGTTCTCTCCTCTTTCCGGATGCCCTACTGTCATCTCCTCTCTCTGGTTGCCCTTCTGCTCACTTCTCTCTGGATGTGAAGACCTCCATACTCGGGAGACACTTCCTCAAGCCTCCGGTAATCTCGACCATCCAAAGATCACAAGAAAACTTTCCTGGATGCTGTAAGGAGAGGCTTTATTATGGAAGTAATCCAGTGGTCAAAACGACAAGCTCCTTAGCTACAAGAGCAAGATTTTTGACCCCGAGTGGTGGGTTAAAGGGTCTTTTATAGCATGGGGTGGGGAAAGGAAGGCAGTTTCACACGCTTACACATGAATGGTTGCATTTTCACATGGTTCCACATGATTGGTTGTTTTACAAATTTTGAACATAGCACTGGGAAGACCAAGGGAGGGGTAACCAATAACAGTGGAACATTTCAGAGGAATCTAGCCCAAATGATATAGAGTCATGTGAAATCACTCTGCACACTCATTCTTCACAAAAATTTGGTTTTTACCATGCTATTGTGTCCTATCCTGCCATTTACCAACTATTTCGGATTAACTATCTTTACTTCTTCCTGCTATAGCCCCACCTAGGTGGCAGCATCTTATATCTGTGGTCAGGAATGTGTCTTCCTGCCTTGGGCAAGGCTTGAGGAATGTAATCCAGCAAGTGTCCTTCACCTGGAATGTGAAGGCCTGAAATCTTATTTTCAGTTCTGTGTTCTGTAAGGCAAAAAACTACACATATTTCAAAAAATGGCCTTTATAATTTTTCACTCTACAGATGCCCTTCTGTTCTCTCCTCACTTTGTATGCCTTTATGCCTTCCCCTCTCACGGGATGCTTTTCTGTTCACTCCTCACTCTGGATTCCCTTCTATTCGCCCCTAACATTGGATGCCCTTCTGTTCTCTCATCTCACTGGATGCCATTCTGTCCCCTCCACTCTCTGGATACCTTTCTAACTTCTATTTCTGGTTGAATTTCTGTATTCTCCTCTCTCTGTATGACCTTCTGTCTTGTCCTCTCTCCCGATACCCTTCTGTTCTCTCCTCTCTCCAAATGCACTTCTGTTCTCTCCTCTCTCTGGATTCGCTTCTGTCTTCTCTTTCTCTGGATGCCCTTCTGTTCTCTCCTCTTTCTGGATGCCCTTCTGTACTCTCCTCTATCTAGATGAACTTCTGTCTTCTCCTCTCTCTGTATGGCCTTCTTTAGTATTTTATGTGGATGCCCTTCTTTGCTCTTCTCTCTCTGGATGCCCTTCTGTCTTCTCCTCTCTCTGGATGCCCTTTTGCCCTCTCCTCTCTCTGGATGCCCTTCTGTTCTCTTCCCTCTTTGGATGCCCTATTCTTTTCTCCTCTCTCTGGATGCCCTGCTACAATCTCTTCTCTCTGGATGCCCTTCTGTTCTCTCCTCTCTCTGGATTCCCTTCTGTCTTTTGCTCCCTCTGGATGCCCTTCTGGTCTCTCCTTTCTCTGGATGCCCTTTTTTTCTCTCCTCTCTCTGGAATGCCCTTCTGTCTTCTCCTCTCTCTGGATGCCCTCTATTCCCTCCTCTCTATGGATGCCGTTCTATCCTCTTCTCTCTCTGGATGCCCTTCTGTCTTCTCCTCTCTCTGGATTCACTTCTGTTCTCTCCTCTTTGTGGATTCCCTATTTTTTTCCTCTCTCTGGATGCTTTTCTATTATCTCCTCTCTGGATGACCTGTCTTCTACTCTCTCCTGATGCCCGTCTGTTCTCTGTTCTCTCCTCTCTCCGAATGCCCTCTGTTGTCTCCTCTCTCTGTATTCGAATGTGTCTTCTCCTTCTCTGGATGCACTTCTGTCATCTCCTCTCTCTGGATGACCATTTGTCTTCTCCTCTCTCCCGATGCCCATCTGTTCTCTCCTCTCTCCATATGCGCTACTGTATTCTCCTCTCTCTGTATGCCCTTCTACACTCTCCTCTCTCTGGATGCCCTTCTGTTCTCTCTTCTCTCTGGATTCTCTTCTTTCTTCTCCTCTCTCTTGATGAACTTCTGTTCTCTCCTCTTTCTGGATGCTCTTCTGTTCTCTCCTCTCTCTGGAATGCCCTTCTGTCTTCTCCTCTCTCTCCCAATGCCCTTCTGGTCTCTGCTCTCTCTGGATGCCCCCTTTTTCTCTCCATTCTCTGGATTCCCTTCTGTCTTTTCCTCTCTCTAGATGCCGTTCTATCCTCTCCTCTCTCTGGATGCCATTCTGTCTTCTCCTCTCTCTGGATGCACTTTTGTTCTCTCCTCTTTCTGGATTCCCTATTTTCTTTTTCTCTCTCTGGATGCCCTTCTGTCATCTCCTCTCTCTGGTTGACCTTCTATCTTCTCCTCTCTCCCAATGCCCTTCTGTTCTCTCCTCTCGCAGGATGCCATACTGTCTTGTCCTCTCTCTGGATGCCCTTCTACTCTCTCCTCTCTCTGGATGCCCTACTGTTCTCTCTTCTCTCTGGATACCCTTCTGTCTTCTCCTCTCTCTTGATGACCTTCTGTTCTCTCCTCTTTCTGGATGCTCTTCTGTTCTCTCCTCTCTCTGGAATTTCTTTCTGTCTTCTCCTCTCTCTCCCAATGCCCTTCTGCTCTCTGCTCTCTCTAGATGCTTTTTTTTCTCTCCAATCTCTTGATTCCCTTCTGTCTTCTCCTCTCTCTAGATGCAGTTCTATCCTCTCCTCTCTCTGGATGCCGTTCTGTCTTCTCCTCTCTTTGGATGCACTTCTGTTTTCTTCTCTTTCTGGATTCCCTATTTTTCTTTTCCTCTCTCTGGATGCCCTTCTGTCATCTCCTGTCTCTGGCTGAACTTCTATCTTCTCCTCTCTCCCAATGCCCTTCTGCTCTCTCCTCTCTTCAGATGCCCTTCTGTCGTCTCCTCTCTCTGGATGCCCTTCTGGTCTCTCCTCTCTCTGGATGCCCTTCTGTTCTCTCCTCTCTCAGGATGCCCTACTGTCTTTTCCTCTTTCTGGATGCCTTTCTGCTCTCTCCTCTCTCTGGATGTGAAGACTTCCATACACGAGAGACCCTTCCTCAAGCTTCTGGAAATCTTGACCACCCAAAGATCACAAGAAATCGTACCTGGATTCAATCAGCAGAGGCTTTATTAGAAAACTAAGCCTGTGGTCAAAACAAGAAGCTCTTTAGCTCCAAGAGCAAGGTTTTTGCCCCCGAGTGGTGGGTTAAAGGATCTTTTATAGCATGGGGTGGGGAAAGGAAGGCATATTCAAGCACTTACACATGAATGGTTGTATTTTAGTGTGCTTACACATTTTCGCGCAGTTACACATGATTGGTTGTGTTTTCACGTGGTTACACATGATTGGTTGTTTTACAAATTTTGAACATAGCACTGGGAAGACCAAGGAAGGAGTAACCAATAAAGTGGAACATTTCAGAAGAATTTAGCCCAAATGATCTAGAGTCATGTGAAATCACTCTGCACACTCATTCTTCACAAAAATTTGGTTTTTACCATGCTATTATGTCCTATTCTGCCATTTACCAACTATTTCAGATTAACTATCTTTGCTTCTTCCTGCTATAGCCCCACCTTGGTGGCAGCATCTTATATCTGTGGTCAGGAATGTGGCTTCCTGCCTTGGGTAAGGCTTGAGGAGTGTAATCCAGCAATTATCCCTCATCTGGAATGTGAAGGCATGAAATCTTATTTTCAGTTCTGTGTTCTGTAAGGCGAAAAATCTACACATATTCCAATAAATGGCCTTTATACTTTTTCATGCTACAGATGCCCTTCTGTTCTCTCCTCACTTTGTATGCCCTTCTGTCTTCCCCTCTATCGGGATGCTTTTCTGTTCTCTCCTCTCTCTGGATTCCCTTCTATTCTCCCCTAACATTGGATGTCTTTCTGTTCTCTCCTCTCACTGGATGCCATTCTGTCCTCTCCCATCTCTGGATGCCCTTCTGTCTTCTCGTCTCTCTGGAAGCATTCCTGTTCTCTCCTCTCTCTGGATGACCTTCTGTCTTCTCCTCTCTCCCGATGCCCTTCTGTTCTTCATCTTTCCAAATGCCCTTCTGTTCTCTCCTCTCTCTGGATTTGCTTTTGTCTTCTTCTCTGGATGCCATTCTGTTCTCTCCTCTTACTGGATGCCATTCTGTCCTCTCCTCTCCCTGGATGCCCTTCAGTTTTCTCCTCACACTGGATGCCCTTCTGCTCTCTCCTCTCTCTGGATGCCCTTCTGTTCTATTCTCTCTCCAGATTCACTGCTGTCTTCTCCTCTCTCTGGATGCACTTCTGCTCTCTCCTCTCTCTGGATGCCCTTATGTTCTCTCCTCTCTCCGGATGCCCTACTGACTTCTCCTCTCTCTGGATGCCTTTTTGCTCTTTCAACTTTATGGATGACCTTCTGTTCTCACCTCTCTCCGGATGCACTTCTGTCTTCTCCTCTCTCTGGATGCCTTCTGCTCTCTCTTCTTTCTGGATGCGCTTCTGCTCTCTCCTCTCTCCAGATGCCCTTCTGTCTTCTCCTATAACTGGATGCCCTTCTGCTCTCTCCTCTCTCTGGATGCCCTTCTGATCTCTCCTCTCTCCAGTGGCTCTTCTATTCTCTCATCTCTCTGGATGCCCTTCTGTTTTCATCTCTCTCTGGATGCCCTTCTGTCCTCTTCTTTATCTGGATGCCCTTCTGTTCTCTCCTCTCTCTGAATTCCCTTTTTGTCTTCTCCTCTCGCTGCATGCCCTTCTCTTCTCTCCTCTCTCTAGATGCCCTTCTCTCCTCTATTCTGTCTGGATGCCTCTCTGTTCTCTCGTCTCTCTTGATGGCCTTATGTTCTCTCCTCTTTTTGGATTTCCTTCTGTCCTCTCCTCTCGCTGGATGCCCTTCTGCTCTCTCCTCTCTCTGGATGCCCTACTGTCTTCTCCTTTCTCTGGATGCTTTTTTGCTCTCTACTCTTTCTGGATGCCCTTCTGTTCTATCCTCTCTCCGTATGCCCTTCTGTCTTCTAATCTCTCTGGCTGCCCTTCTGTTCTCTTCTCTCTCCAGATGGCCTTCTGTCTTCTCCTCTCTCTGGATGCTCTTCTGTCCTCTCCTCTCTCTGGATGCCCTTCTGTCTTTTCCTCTCTCTGAACGCCCTTTTGTTCGCTCCTCTCTCCAGATGCTCTTCTGTTCTCTCCTTTGTCCGGATGCCCTTCTGTCTCCTCCTCTCTCTGATTGCCCTTCTGTCTTCTCCTCTATCTGGAGGCCCTTCTGTTCTTTCCTCTCTCTAGATGCCCTTCTGTCCTCTCCTCTCTCTGGATACCATTCTGTCTTCTCCTATCTCCCTATGCTCTTCTTCTTCTCCTCTTTCTGGATACCCTTATGTTCTCTGCTATCTCTTCATGCCCTTCTGTCCTCTATTGTCTCTGGATGCCCTTTTGTTCTCTTCTCTCTCTGGATGATCTTCTGTTTCTCCTCTCTCTGGATACCTTTCTATTCTCTACTCTCTCTGGATGCCATTCTGTCTTGTCTGCTCTCTGGATACCCTTCTGTTCTCTTCTCTCTGTGTATGTGTTTCTGTCTTCTCCTCTCTCTGGATGCACTTCTGTTCTCTCCTCCTGGATGCCCTTCTGACCTCTTCTATCAATGTATGCCCTTCTGTATTCTAATCACTCTGGATAGCTTTTTGTTCTCTCCTCTCTCTGGATCCCTTCTGTCCTCTCCTTCTCTGTATGCCCTTCTTCACTCTCCTCTCTCTGGATGCCCTTCTGTTCTCTCCTCTCTCTGGATGCCCTTCTGACCTCTTCTCTCCTTGGATGCCCTTCTGTCTTCTAATCTCTCTGCATGGCTTTCAATTCTCTCCTCTCTCTGGATCCCTTCGGTATTCTCCTCTCACTGGATGCCCTTCTTCACTCTCCTTTCTCTAGATGCCCTTCTGTCCTCTCCTCTGTCTGGATGCCCTTCTGTTTTCCCCTCTCTGTGGATGTGTTTCTATCCTCTCCTCTCGCTGAATGGTCTTCTTTCCTCTCCTCTTTCTAGATGCCCTTCTTTTCTCTCCTCCCACTGGATGCCCTTTTTGTATTCTCCTCTCGCTGGATGCCCTTCTCTTCTCTCCTCTCTCTGGATGCCCTTCTGTCTTCTCCTCTCTCTGGATGCCCTTGAGTTCTCTCCTCCCTATGGATTCTCTTTATGTCTTCTCCTCTTGCTGGATGCCCTTCTCTTCTCTCCTCTCTCTGGATTCCCTTCTGTCTTCTCCTCTCTTTTGATGCCCTTTTGTTCTCTCCTCTCTCTGGATGCCCTTCTGTCTTCTCCTTTCTCTGGTTGCCCTTCTGTTCTCTCCATTCTCTGGATGTCCTACTGTTCTCTCCTCTTTCTGAACGCCCTTTTGTTCGCTCCTCTCTCCAGATGCCCTTCTGTCCACTCCTCTTTCTGGATCCCCTTCTGTTTTCTCCTCTCTCCGGATGCCCTTCTGCCTTCTCCTCACTCTGGATGGCTTTCTGTTCTCTCATCTCTCTGGATGAACTTCTGTCCTCTCATTTTTTGGATGTTCTTCTGCTCTCTCTTCTCTCTGGATGCCCATCTGTCCTGTCCTCTCTCTGAATGCCCTTCTGTCTTCTCCTCTCTCTGGATGCCTTTCGGTTCTCTCCTCACTCTCGATTCCCTCTTTGTGTTCTCTTCTCTTTGGATGCCCTTCTGTTCTCTCCTCTCTCTGCATGTCCTTCTGTCCTCTATTCTCTCTGGATACCCCGTGTTATTTCGTCGCTATAGATGCCCTTCTGTCCTCTCCTCCCTCTCGATTCCCTTCAGTCCTCTCCTCTCTATGGATGCACTTCTGTCTTCTCCTCAACCTGGATGCCCTTTTGTTCTCCCCTCTCTCTGGATTCACTTCTGTTCTCTCCTCTCTCTGGATGCCCTTCTGTCCTCTCTTCTTCCTGGATGCCCTTCAGATCTCTTTTCTCTCTGGATGCCCATCTGTCCTCTTCTCCCTCTCTCTCTGTATGCCCTTCTGTCTTCTCCTCTATCTGGATGCCCATATGTTCTCTCCTCTTCCTGGATTCTGTCCTGTTCTCTCATCTCTCTGCATGCCCTTCTGCTCTCTCCTCTCTCTGTATGACCTTCTTTCCTCTCCTCTTTCTAGATGGCGTTCTTTTCTCTCCTCCCACTGGATGCCCTTTTTGTCTTCTCCTCTCACTGGATGCCCTTCTCTTCTCTCCTCTCTCGGGATTCCCTTCTTTCATCTCCTCTCTCTTGATGCCCTTCCGTTCTCTCCTCTCTCTGGATGGGATGCCCTTCTGTCTTCTCCTTTCTCTGGTTGCCCTTCTGTTCTCTCCTCTCTCTGGATGTCCTTCTGTCCTCTCCTCTCTCTGGATGCGATTTTGTCCTCTCCTCTCTCAGGATACCCTTCTTTTCTATCCTCTTTCTGGATGCACTTCTGTTCTTGCCTCTCTATGGATGACCTTTTGTCCTCTCTCTCTGTATGCCCTTCTGTCCTGTCCTCTCTCAGGATGCCAGTCTGTCCTCTTCTCCATCTTGATTCCTTCTCTCTTCTCCTCTGTCCAGATGCCCTTCTGTTCTCTCCTCTCTATGGAAGCCCTTCTGTCTTCTCCACTCTGTGGATGCTTTTCTGTTCTCTCCTCTCTCTACATTCCTAACTGTTCTCTCCTCTAGCTAGATGCCCTTCTGTCTTCTCCTCTCTCTGTATGGCCTTCTTTACTCTTTTCTGTGGATGCCCTTCTGACCTCTCCTCTCTCTGGATGCCATTGTTTTCCCTATTCTCTCTGGATGCCATTATATCCTCTCCTCTCTGTGGATGCCCTTCTGTCTTCTCCTGTCTCCAGATGCCCTTCAGTCCTCTTCTCTCTCTGGATGTACATCAATTTTCTGCTCTCTCTGGAATGCCTTCTCTTCTCTCCTCTTCCTGGATTCTGTCAAGTTCTCTCCTCTTTCTGCATGCTCTTCTGTCCTCTCCTCTCTCTGGATGCCCTTCTGTCATCTCCTCTCTCTGAATGCCTTTGAGTTCTCTCCTCACTCTGGATTCCCTTTTTGTCTTCTCCTCTCACTGGATGACCTTCTCTTCTCTCCTTTCTTTGGATTCCCTTCTGTCTTCTCTCCCTTGATGCCATTCTGTTTTCTCCTATCTGTGGATGCCCTTCTGTCTTCTCTTTCTGGTTGCCCTTCTGTCTCCTCATCTCTCTGGAGGCCCTTCTGTCCTTTCCTCTCTCTGGATGCCCTTCTGTCTTCTTATCTCTCCGGATGTCCTTCTGTCTTCCAATATCTCTGGATGCCCTTTTGATCTCTCCTCTCTATGGATGGTCTTCTGTCTTCTCATCTCTCTGGATGTCCTTCTGTGTTCTCTTTGCTGTGGATGCCCTTCTTTTTTCACCTCTCTATGAATGCCCTTCATTCTTCTCCTCTCTCTACATGCACTTCTGTTCTCTCCTCTCTCTTGATTCGCCCCTTTCCTCTCATCTCTCTAGATTCCCTTCTGTTCTGTTCTCTCTATTGATGCTCTTCTGTTCTTTCATGTCTCTGGATGACCTTGTGTCTTCTCCTCGCTCTGGATGCCCTTCAGTCTTCTACTTTCTCTGGATGGCCTTCTTTTCTTCCCTCTATCTAGATTCTCTTCTCTCCTCTCATCTCTCTGGATGCCCATCTGTTCTACTCTCTCTCTGTATGATCATCTCATCTGTCATCTCTCTGGATACCATTCTGTACTCACCTCTCTTTGGATGATATTCTGTTCTCTTATCTCTCTAATTGTCCTTGTGTGCTCTGCTCTCTTCGTTGCCCTTCTGTCCTCTCCTCTTTCTAGATGCCCTTCTGTCTTATCCTCTCTCTGAATGCCCTTCTGATCTCTCCTCTCTCCGGATGCCCTTCTATACTATCATGTCTTTGGATGCCCTTCTTTCTTCTCCTCTCATTTCTCTGGATGCCCTTGTGACCTCTCCTCTCCCTGGATTTCCATCTGTCCTCTCCTCTCTCTGGATGCCCTTCTGTCTTCTCCTTTCTCTGGTTATCCTTCTGTTCTCTCCACTTTCTGGATGCGCTTCTGTTCTCTCCTCACTCTGGATGCCCTTGTGTCCTCTTCTCTCTCCGGTTTCCCTTCTGTTCTCTCCTCTCTCTGGATGTCCTTCTGTCCTCTCCTCTAGCTGGATGCAATTTTGTCCTCTCCTCTCACTGGATGTCCTTCTCTTCTCTCCTCTCTCTGGATGCCCTTCTGTCCACTCCTCTCTCTGGATGCCCTTCTGTCTTCTCCTGTCTCTGGATGCCCTTCAGTCCTCTTCTCTCTGGATGTACTTCAGTTTTCTGCTCTCTCTGGAATGCTTTCTCTTCTCTCCTCTTCCTGGATTCCATCCAGTTCTCTTCTCTCTCTGGATGCCCTTCTGTCCTCTCCTCTCTCTGGATGCCCTTCTGTCCTCTCATCTCTCTGGATGCCCTTGAGTTCTCTGCTTACTCTGGATTCCCTTTTTGACTTCTCCTCTCACTGGATTCCCTTCTCTTCTCTCCTCTCTCTGGATTCCCTTCTGTCTTCTCTCTCTTGATGCCCTTCTGTTTTCTCCTCTCTCCGGATGCCCCTCTGACTTCTCTTCTCTCTGGTTGCCCTTCTGTCTCCTCCTCTCTCTGGAGGCCCTTCTGTTCTTTCCTCTCTCTGGATGCCCTTCTGTCTTCTTATCTCTCTGGATGTCCTTCTGTCTTCCAATATCTCTGAATGAACTTTTGATCTCTCCTCTCTACGGATGTTCTTCTGTCCTCTCATCTCTCTGGATGTCTTTTTGTCTTCTCCTTGCTGTGGATGCCCTTCTTTTTTCACTACTATGGATGCCCTTCTGTCTTCTACTCTCTCTACATGCGGTTCTCTTCTCTCCTCTCTCTAGATTCTCCCCTTTCCTCTCATCTCTCTAGATTCCCTTCTGTTCTGTTCTCTCTATTCATGCTCTTCTGTTCTTTCATGTCTCTCTAGGACCTTGTGTCCTTCCTCACTCTGGATGCCATTCAGTCTTCTACTTTCTCTGGATGGCCTTCTGTTCTCTCCTGTATCTAGATTCTCTTCTCTTCTCTCATCTCTCTGGATGCCCATCTGTTCTATTCTCTCTCTGTATGATCATCTCTTCTGTCATCTCCCTGGATGCCATTCTGTACTTACCTCTCTGTGGATGATATTCTGTTCTCTCTTCTCTCTAATTGCCCTTGTGTCCTCTCCTCTCTCCGTTGCCCTTCTGTCCTCTCCTCTCTCTGGATGCCCTTCTTTCTTCTCCTCTCTCTGGATGCCCATCTGTTTTCACACCTCTCTGGATGCCCTTGTGTCCTCTCCTCTTTCTGGATGCTCTTCTATTTTCTCATTTCTCTGGATGCGGTTGTGACCCCTCCTCTCCCTGAATGTCCTTCTGTCCTCTCCTCTCTCTGGATGCCCTTCTGTCTTCTCCTTTCTCTGGTTGCCCTTCTGTTCTCTCCTCTTTTTGGATGCCCTTCTGTTCTCTCCTCACTCTAGATGCCCTTGTGTCATCTTCTCTCTCTGTTTTCCCTTCTGTTCTCTCCTCTCTCTGGATGTTCTTCTGTCCTCTCCTCTCTCAGGATGCAATTTTGTCCTCTTCTCTCTCTGGATACCCTTCTCTTCTATCCTCTCTCTGGATGGCCTTCTGTTCTCGCCTCTCTCTGGATGGCCTTCTGTCCTCTTCTCTCTCTGGATGCCCTTCTGTTCTCTCCTCTCTCTGGATTCCCTTCTCTCTTTTTTTCTCTCTGGAGGCCCTTCTGTTCTCTCCTCTCTCTGGATGCCCTTCTGTCCTCTCCTTTCTCTGGATGTCCTTCTGTCTTCCAATATCTCTGTATGCCCTTTTGATCTCTCCTCTCTATGGATGCTCTTCTGTCCTCTCCTTGCTGTGGATGCCCTTCTTTTTTCACCTCTCTATGAATGCCATTCGGTCTTCTCCTCTCTCTACATGTGCTTCTATTCTCTCCTCTCTCTAGATTCGCCCCTATCCTCTCATCTCTCTAGATGGCCTTCTGTTTTGTTCTCTATTGATGCTCTTCTGTTCTCTCATGACTCTGGATGACCTTGAGTACTCTCCTATCTCTGGATCCCCTTCTGTCTTCTACTTTCTCTGGAGGCCGTTCTGTTCTTTCCTCTCTCTTGATGCCCTTCTTTCCTCTTCTCTCTCTGCATGCTCTTCTGTCTTCTTCTCTCTCTTGATGCACTTCTCTTCTCTCCTCTCTCTGAATGCCCATTTGTTCTCTCTTCTTTCTACAAGCCCTTCTGTCCTCTCATCTCTATGGATGCCCTTATGTTCTCTTCTCTCTCTGGATGCCCTTCTGTCTTCTCCACTCTCTGGATGCACTTCAGTTCTCTCTTCTTTGTGGATGCGATTCTGTCTTCTCCTCTCTATGGATGCACTTCAGAACTCTCCTCTCCATGGATGCCCTTCTGATCACTCTTCTCTCTGGATGCTCTTCTGTCCTCTCCTCTCTCCAGATGCCCTTCTGTCTTTTCCTCTCTCTGGATGGCTTTCTGTTCTCTCCTCTCTCTGGATCCCTTCTGTCCTCTCCACTGTCTGGATGCGCTTCTTCACATTCTTTTCTGTGGATGCCCTTCTGTCCTCTCCTCTCTCTGGATGCCCTTCTGTCCTCTCCTCTCTCTGGATGCCCTTCTGTTCTCTCCTTTATCTGGATTCTCTTTTTGTCTTCTCCTCTCTCTGGATGCCCTTCTTTGCTCTCCTCTCTCTGGATGCCCTTCTGTCTTCTCCTTTTTCTGGATGCCCTTTTGTTCTCTCTTCTCTTTGGATGCCATTTTGTCCTCTCTTATCTCTGGATACCCTTCTGTCCTATCCTCTCTCATTGCCCTTCTGTTCTCCACTCTCTCTGGATGCTCTTTTGTCCTCTTCTCTCTCTAGATGCCCTTTTGTTCTCTCCTCTCTCAGGATGCTTGTCTCTCCTCTTCTGGATCTAGATGCCTTCTCTCTTCTCCTCTTTCCGGATGCCCTTCTGTTCTCTCCTCTCTCTCTGGAAGCCCTCCTGTCTTCTCCCCTCTCTGGATGCCCTTCTGTTCTCTCCTCTATCTAGATCCCCTTCTGTCTTCTCCACTCTCTGTAGGGCCTTCTTTACTCTTTTCTGCGGATGCCCTTCTGCCCTCTCCTCTCTCTGGATGCCCTTCTGCTCTCTCTACTCTCTGGATGCCATTCTGTCTTCTCGTTTATCTTGATGCTTTTCTGTCTTCTCCTATCTCCAGATGCCCTTTTGTCTTTTCCTCTTTCTGGATACCCTTCTTTTCTCTGCTCTCTCTTCATGCCTTTTTGTCCTCTATTCTCTCTGGATGCCCTTATGTTCTCTCCTCTCTCTGGATGTTCTTCTGTCTTCTCCTCTCTCTGGATACCTTTCTATTCTCTACTCTCCCTGGATGTCCTTCTCTCTTCTCTGCTCTCTGGATGCCCTTCTGTTCTCCCCTTTCTATGGATGTGTTTCTGTCTTCTCCTCTCTCTGGATGCCCTTCTGTCTACTCGTCTCTCCCTATGCCCTTCTGTATTCTCATCTTTCTGGATACCCTTCTGTCCTCTTCTCTCTCTACATGCCCTTCTGTCCTCTATTCTCTCTGATTGCGCTTATGTTCTCTCCTCTCAATGGATGCCCTTCTGTTCTCTCCTCTCTCTGGATGCCCTTCTGACCTCTCCTCTCAATAGATGCACTTCTGTCTTCTCCTCTCTCTGGGTGGCTTTCTGCTCTCTCTTCTTTCTGGATGCCCTTCTGTTCTCTTCTCTCTCCAGATGCTCTTCTGTCTTCTCCTCTCTCCGGATGCCTTTCTGTCTTCACTCTATGTATGCCCTTCTGTTCTCTTCTCTCTCTGGATGTCCTTCTGTCTACTCGTCTCTCACTATGCCCTTCTGTATTCTCATCTTTCTGGATACCCTTCTGTCCTCTTCTCTCTCTACATGCCCTTCTGTCCTCTATTCTCTCTGATTGCGCTTATGTTCTCTCCTCTCAATGGATGCCCTTCTGTTCTCTCCTCTCTCTGGATGCCCTTCTGACCTCTCCTCTCAATAGATGCACTTCTGTCTTCTCCTCTCTCTGGATGGCTTTCTGCTCTCTCTTCTTTCTGGATGCCCTTCTGTTCTCTTCTCTCTCCAGATGCTCTTCTGTCTTCTCCTCTCTCCGGATGCCTTTCTGTCTTCACTCTATGTATGCCCTTCTGTTCTCTTCTCTCTCTGGATGCCCTTCTCTTCTCTCCTCTCTCTACCTTCCCTTCTGTCCTGTATTATCTCTAGATGCCCTTCTGTTTTCCCGTCTCTCTGTATGCTCTTCTTGCCTTTCCTATCTCTGTATGTCCTTCTGACCTCTCCTCTCTCTGGATGTCCTTCTGTCTTCTCCTTTCTCTGGATACTCTTCTGTTCTCTTCTCTCTCTACATACCCTTCTGTCTTCTATTCTCTCTTGATGCCCATCTGTTCTCTCCTCTCAATGGATGCCCTTCTGTTCTCTCCTATCTCTGGATGCCCTTCTGACCTCTCCTCTCCATGGATGCCCTTCAGTCTTCTCCTCTCTCTGGATGGCTTTCTGCTCTCTACTCTTTCTGGATGCCCTTC
>NW_023045067.1:0-48447 GCF_011762505.2 Arvicanthis niloticus | reverse complement strand
ACAGTCCTTTTGCACGTGCTTAAGGGCTGTTCAACACTAATGATGCGATCAACTTTTTCTGCCAAATTCTGGAACTAAAGGGAGAGACAAAAAAGAAAATTCATCAACCGCCCCAGAATCCATTCCCTGAGGCACTCTGCCGTCCTTTTCAACCAGTCTTGGGTTGCTAGCGACCCCAAGTGGCCAATTTAAATAACAGTCCCATCGTCGACCTGTTCATCTCTATCAACCTTTCGTTCTGCAGAAAAGAAACACACTTTAAGGTTTTATATTGCCAAATCTGAATAGAATTTTTAAACTGCAAAGCTTGAAGCGTCACTAATGCCACCTAGACTAGCCACCTCATATTACTTTATTTTCGTTTTGTAATTTGATCAAATTCAAGACCCAGACCAGTGGGTAAACCTCACACCAGGAGGTTAAACACTAAGCAGTCCCCAGACCCATCTTATTTCATAGGAAGCAGAGATTCAGACAGGTAAAATTGTGCTCCAAAGGTCACACAGCACATTAGGGTCCATTTTAGGAACCAAATACAAGAGATGGCTCCCAGAGAGTCTTTGCTTCTAGATCCTGGTTTCCTAACCAAGAGGGGAAGGCATTTGTTTCTCCAGACCACAAAAAAAGCTGCTGTAGCAGTTAGGAGGACAGCATGCCTTAGCAGAGTCAATGTTCAGCCATATGCACATCCTTTCTTCTCCCTTCTACAACCCACAGCTGACCAGGAAATATGAAATTGAGTCATGGCAAAGAGTCAGGAGGACACTATATTTGGTAAACACAGACTAGATTCTTATTCTTAGGGGCTGGCCTTTGAGTGAAGGGGCAATGGGATTAGATTCCCACCCTTATAACAGCACAGACATTATTGTTCCTATTTTACAAATGGGAAAATTAGGGCTCGTGGGCATGAAGTTGCTTGTCTATAACAGGCAATGACTAAATTGCAAAACTTATTTGCATACAGTTTTACTTATTAATGTCTCATTTACCAGCCATCAAATGGGATAATGAGTCAGTGTCTCGAGTAAGAAGATATTAGTGTTCAAGGGGGTCCTTTGTAGAGACGGTCTTCAAACAAGATAAATATACAAGATAAAAATGACTGGTGTCTTCCTGCACAAATAGTCCATGCTCAACACCTACATCTACAGATGCAAGCTGGTGTGGACCAAAATCTCAGGGGGATGACTGATCTAAATTGAACATGAATGAACCCTTTTTTCCCTTGTGATGGCTGCCTGCGCAACACAGTGGAGAAATCAACTACACTATAGTTAGACAGTAAGAGTAACGAGTGACTTTAAATATATGAGAAAATGTGGGTGGTGACACACATTTTACCTGGGAGACTGGACAATCTACAGATTTGAATACCCACAGGGATCCTATCACTCACACCCTATGGATATACAGGGACAGCAGAAGATGGAGACCCATGCATCCAACCCTGGGTTCCACTAGTGTCTGCAGCATTAGGTCCTATTTCTATACTTTGTTTACTCTATAACATGATTTATTTGGGTTTGGTGGTCAGCATTGCCCATATTGCTATTATTCAAACCATAGTGTGGTTCTTTTATTTTAAAGATATTTATGCATGAATACTGAGGGAGAAAGGTGAGTGCAATGCCTATGAAAACCAGAAGAAGGCTTCAGATCCCCTGTGGTTGGAGTTACAGGCCACCTGACATGGGAACTGGGAATCAAACTCTGGCCTTCTACAAGAGCAGTTTGTGCTGTTACCCACTAAGCTGTCTCTCAGGTACCTCAAAATGTGCTTCTAAGCTCAGGACCCTCTTCAGGAGATAGAACCGTATCATTCAGACTTTGTCCACAAACCACTTAAAGAAAGCCCTGGGGTCTCTACAAATGTTAAACATGACAATTCTAAATTAAGATTAATTGTGTCTATTGTCATTTTTTTTTGGCCACAACTGGAATAGTTTCAAATTAGATGCAGTTGACTTTTAACTCAGATACCACCATAGCATCCAAGTTTCAAGAGAAGGAAGGAAGGAAAAGTCGAAAAGCCCTATAGCAGCCCTGGGTGTACATCCAAAGGACTTTCACACACCACAGGGGTCCCTGTGCCTCCACATTTATTACAGCACTAGTTACAGCAGCCAAGTTATAGAAGCATCCTAGATGTCCATCAACAGATGAGTGGATAGAGAAATATAATATTCCTTATTCAATATTCAATATACAATATTCCTTACTCAGTCATTAAAAAAAAAAAAGAACGAAATTATGCTACCTGCTGGAAAGGGAATGCAACTAGAGACCATCATAGTAAGCAAAACAAGCCAGACTCAGAATGACAAATATTGTATGTTGTTTCTCATTGTGGATCATAGAATGCATGTAGAGGCAAACAAACATACACATACTCACACATATTACACACTTATACACACACTCACACACATACACACAGACGGACATGAACAGAGAGACAGACAGACATATACACATACACACATAGGCACACATACTCACACACATACATACAGAGACAGACAGACACACACACACAGAAACACACTCATACACATATACGCACATGCGTGCACACGCACACACAGCATGAAAGCAGATGAGAGACTAGGGGAAAGAAATAAACTAGTGAGCATGACTAAGGGAGGGTGAGAAGAAGGGGAGGACCTGGAGAATGAATGTAGTCAAAGTTGAAATAAATTTAACTTGAAATAAATTATCTTAATAAACCTGTCACTGTGTACAATGAGCATACACGAGTGCTGGGTTGGGGGAGGTACTGTCTAATTCAGTCTGCTCCCTGGAGAGCCCATTTTCCCTAAAACAAAACCAGACCCTTTGACTTGGCTAAAAAAACAAAATAGAAACACCAATCCTCTACCCTGTGTGTCACCTTTCAGCGACACCTCTCACTCTGTGTCCTTTCATCAGTGGGCTGGTCCTCCTCCCAGCAGGACACTGCTCACACTGGCAGCTCTTTCCCAGGATCAGACAGAACCTTTGCTGTCTGCCCAAGCACCATGGAGACCATCTGGAATTTTCTCAGTGAAGTAACTAAAGTTGCTGCAGGAGACTAGGAGGAATAAGAACAACAGAAACATGAAGTCAGCCTGATTTACGAGGCATGCCATTCTGATCCAACACTTACCAGAGGCATGCTCTCTGGAGCCAGCAAGGCCCCCTGTTCTAGGAGAAGGCCAAGATAGAAAAGTTTGTGGAAATAGTTGCAACCCTGTTTTAAAAGTGTGCATGTACCATGTTTCAAACTCTGTAACAAATATTACTCCGTTTAAATCCTGGAATGCCACTACTATCAATTCACCTAGCAATCTAACAGGGTGGGTAAGTAACTTACAAAGATGCTCTTTGCTGAGTTACTTATAATTACAAAAGTCAAAATAAAACAATGAATCAAACCAAGAAACACAGTACTCACCAACCAGGCTCAGGATGCTGTCACAATAGAGAAGAATAAAAACTGCAGAGAGCAAAAGTGTTTTCAATAAAAACTGGGGCTTTTATGATAATCACTGAAAAAAATAAAACAGAATGTGAAGGATTTTAATGGAAAGGGCAAGGTGAAAATGGTACATGTGTTGAGACCAGACATTTTGAAATGAAGTAAAGGAAGCATCACCATGCAGAAGAGGTTAGTAGGTTAATGTAGCCACGTGCTCCCACTGCCAGGATATTCTGCCCAAATGCATGTCATGCATGACCCATAGACTGAACACTCTGAAATCATGAGCCAAAGTAAAACATTCTTCCTATTGTTCCCTCAGATATTTTGGTTTCAGATGCACAAAGGTAACTAATAATTGTCCAGACTCACAGTCCAGACAATACTGCCTCTTCTTGCTTTCTTAGCATTAAATGGATTAACTGGGTAAAAGAGTCACATTCCCTCATTATTTGAGAATACTATTTTCCTTCTTCCTACTTGACAGGCAGGGTATCCCAGTTAGCTTCAACTGCCAATTTGAAACAGCCTCGAGTTAATGGAGGTATTGCCTAGATCAGAATAGCATGTGAGCATATCTGTAGGAAATTGCCTTGTTAATTGATGTATGAAGGCCCCCAGCCCACTGTGGGCAGTACAATCCCTAGGCAGGTGGTCTTGAGTTGTATTAGGAAGCTAGCTAAACATGAGCCTGAGTGAGCGAGCCAGCAAGCAGCTCCATAGCAGCTCCGTGGCACCTCGATGCTCAAATATTTAGAGAGGTTCACCTTCTTCAAGGCTGGTGCGTTGGTGATGAATGTTTAAAGCCTCTCTGGAAGAGCATTGCAGAGAATATGTAAGAGCAAACATACTCACACCAGCCAGGGCCAGCTGATTCACATGACTCAGAGACATTCCCTCCACCCTGTCAAGTGATTCAGATGGCAGGAGAGACTAGAAGAGGGCTGTGGTTGGGCTGGTGAGACTTAATCATGTCTTCCAAATAATAAACTCTGAAATATGCTCTAGGGGATGGTTGCCTACCTCAAGTGGGGGTTGGTGCACATTTTTTCTTTTTTTTTTCAAAAGAGTAACAAAAGCATTAGCTACAACGGCTTTACATTTGTTAAGCTTCCTCTATAAATAACTAGAGATCTGAAAGTACCGAGCCACAAATAAAATGTTCAATGGGAAAGAAAATAATGAATCCAAAGAGAAAAACTCAAACTCATTCTGTTTTCCCAGGACTACACTGCCCCAGCCCCCACCACACCCTGCCTCCAAATGCTTTCCCAGGTAATCCATGGTGTTGCTTGGGTGTACATCCAGAAAACTCTCCCATGTTTCTGTAACCTGTATAACTTCTTCCCAGATACGGATTTCAACTGAGCTTAAAACCGTCACTAAGCCTTCAAAAGATTCATCAAGCATCAAACAACAGAACGAAAAGGGCTTGAAGCTGAGGGTAAAAGATTAAGGCAAAAGGTTCTGTCCTGAGGAACTGCTGTTAGAACAGGAAATCAAATGACCTAAGGTGGTTGCTGGAGGGAAGGGAAGGAATGGACATAAATCAAGGAAACAACAAAATCCCAATTGCTCTCATGCCCATGGAAAATTCTCAGAGAAAACTCAAGAAAATGAAAATAGAGCCAGCCCCAAATACATCCCAGATGTCCACTTTCAACTCCCCAGAAATGGAAAAGAGAAATGGAAAAAAGAGTATTTAAAATAAAAATGACCTAGTTGAGATCTCTTTGCCCACTCTGGCCTCTACGATGAATCTTCTCTAATTTTAAGCCAAACAGCAACTTAAGCAATGGCTGTTTTGCTCACAAAAGGTGTCTGCGTATATAGTTCCCTCTCCGGCTGTGCCCATGGCATTGAGGAGAGAAACCAGTTTGTCCCTTAACCAAGGACCCAGCTGCTAGTGGATGCTCCGTGCAGGGTAACTGATTGACCTTAAAGTGGGAGGATCTACACATACATATTAATAAAGTGCACACACACAACCAGGATACTCGGAGTTTATGAAGCCATTGCTAATCACAATAATGGGAAGTAATGGCTATTCAAATGCTGCACTTTATATCTCATAGACTTAATTTCTCTTCCATGGCAGCCATGTAAAAGAAGCATTGAGGGCAGTTCTTCAGCCTCAGCAACCTTCCGAGAATAAACTAGATGAACTAATTACTCATTTCATAAAGAGAATAGTTCCACACTAGCCCCAGGAATCACATGCCGAGCTAAGCTGCAGAAACACACAGCTGTGAGCACTCTCGCACGTCCTCAGACAGAGAGGTAGAAGCTGAAGTTTAGCAGCCACATGAACAGAAAGCTAGTTTATCTGGAAAAGAAACAATAGACTACATTTTTCATACCCCTAACCTTGTTAGCTCGGGTGGATTTTGTTTTATTTTGTTTTCAAATGCAATTTTAAAACAAACTTTAGATCTCTTTAGTTTATGTGTATGAATGCTTTGCGAGCATGGGTGCATGAGCACCATGCGTCTACCTGTTGGCTCTCCGTGGAACTGGAGTTGTAGATGGTCATAATCCAACATGTGGGTGCTAGGAATGGAACCCAGGTCCTCTGCAAGGGCTGCAAATGCTCTTAACTGCTGAGCTATTTCTCCACCCCCCCCCCAAATATGATTCATAAAAGCTTATCCTAGTCCCCCAAGTTTTTGATAATAAAAAGAAATGGAATGAAAGAGGGAAACCTGGAAAATATATTTCTTGCAATCGCTCATATTCAAGTTGCTCTATTTTGACAAAAAGTTCATGGGTTGAATCAAGAAACTCATGAATAAATCTATTTTTACAACGTTTGTAGATCAATTGTTTAAGGCTTTTGAAAAATGAATTTGAGTTGTGTAATGGTCTGATTTAAGAATTTAAAATTTTTAATCTGTAGTTTATTTTGACATACATCCATTATGTATGTAAAATACATATGTATACATATATCTACATATATATATATATACAAATCTGCATGTGTGCACATTGTCAGTTTTACTCTAACCCCTAGCCATTGGGATAGTTTAGTTGAGGTCTTTAAGAAACCCAATGATCTCCTGTAGTGAAAAAACCTAACTTAGATCTTGTTTTGAATTTATGTCAGGTCAGTTAACTGAGAATTCTCTTACATGAACCGACTAGTATACTAGCTAATCCTATCACTCACCACATGTACCTGCAGCAATCTTTGCTTGCCATTTGAGAATTCCAAGGAGTAGAGAGATAAGGCTTCACCACAATCAAGAGACCAGACATATGGCATCAACTGCCCTATTCACTAATAAATGTCAATGCGAACAACAAAACTCTTTGTAGCTTCATTGCCTCACCAGAGGGCAACCTTGTGGAAATGGAAAAAAACAATGCTCTCTTGGAATATATTGGAGGAAAGTAGCACCCACCAAAACCACATGCTATGACAATATTCAATGTTTTAGTAGCTTCACTTTGCTATAACAAAATAGGTCAAATAATTAACTTCATAAAGAGAAAAGGTTTTACGTTAGCTCATGACTCTGAGCCTCGTTCTGAGCCTCAAGCAAGGACAGCACCTTAAGGAAACAGGACAACATGAAATTAAACCACTTATGTGATAAACCAGAAACAAAGAAGAGGACAGGCCTGAGTCCCACCCTCCCTTTTGATGCTAACCCCCCAATAACCTAAAGGACTTCCATAATTTTTCAGCTCCTAAAGGTCCACTGCACCTCTCAGTAATGTCACTCTACAGATGAGCCCTACCTAACACATTGGGAACATTTGAACATTCACTGGGTCACACTGCATTATAGTAGTAATTAACAATCGTTCCTCGCTCCATCTCTTTCTACTCTCTTTTACCTCCTTCCTTGGGTGTCTTACAGCTTCCATGTGGTTGGACATCTGGGAAGAATCTATTACATGAATGCAGAAGTCAAGCTTCTCTATCACACTGGGATTCTCTGTATGGTCCTCAACTATGGTATCATTCATAGAATCAGGAAAGAAAGATTTGGAGTCTCTCTGTCTCTGTCTCTCTGTCTTTCTGTCTCGCTTCCCCCCCCACACACACACACACACCCCTCTCTCACACACACACACACCACAAACCATACAGTTCTCAAGAATCAGTTTCAGGTCTAACCAATCAATCTTTCATCCAGTGATAAAAGATGTATAGTTGGGAGCTTGCCTGCACATTACTTAGTTAAACAAATTCTTCATTTTTCATTGGATGTCGATTCCTGGGCATGTATTCCACTGGTTATAAACTGATAGAATATGAAAGACTGGTACCCCAAACCTCTACCTCTCAGAATATTCTATACCCAGCAAGACCTTTTTTTCTAGTGATATCCAATAAGATGGTAACATATTCACAGTCCAGTTGCAAGTGAAAACAACTTCATACTCCAGGATATGTAGTTTTTTCCTTTTACATGATGGACAGCCTGGCAGAGAGAGGCAGAGACACTACATTAGCTGATTGAGAAGACTCTGGACAGTAGAAGAAAATATCTCCCAAAATATGTATCTGACTATATGAAAGAAATGGTATTCCTAAAGATTTCTAATTTTATTATCTTTTCAAAACTGTCTTCCTTTAAACAAAAACATCCATTGTCAGATTTTTATAATGATACTACAACAATTTAAGTATTTGCTATGTCCAAGGCTCTAAGCCATGTCTCATAGGAATATAGTGCAAGGCATGCCAAGTAATTTTAAATTTTTTATCATACCATAGACTTAAAAATGTAAGAAGACCAAGTAAACTCCATTTTAGTAATATATTTTATGTCCAACATGCAAAAATATTATTATTTAAATGTGAATATAATAAAATTAGTGATTTATTTCCATTCTTTCTTTTATACTGACTCCTAAAAACATGATGTGTACCATATGTTTAAGGAATTGTTTGCATTTCTGGCTTACAGTATGTGTTAGCCCATTGTTTCTATAATGAAATACTCAAGGCCAGAAAACATGAAGAAAAAAGCTCAGTTATCCTTAGTTAGTTTTGAAGACTGAAAATATAATTAAATCATCCATAACGCTGTCTCTGACATAGTCTCCTTAGTTGCATTGGCTCATAGCAGAAGAGAATACATACATGAGAATGTATATATAACAGGGAGAGATAATGTAGAGACAGAAAGCCAAAGAAGGGAGGGGCTAGCAATGACTTCTCCTTGTAAAGTTACCATCATTTCAGCACTGCCACGTACATAGTGGACCAAGTTTCTAAAATATGAGCCTTCAAGGTATAAGCCATATCCATCCTAGTGCAACATTTAAAAGATCAATAGACACATGTGGCTAGAGGTTCCCATAATGGACAGATCTACAGACTAGCAACAGAAACAGCAGCATGCCATGAAAGAACCCAGCAGATTGCATGTCTCATCTAGTGTATTCAGACCTGAACATCCTTACATTCTCACATTTAAAGGTTGGGAATGTACATGATACCTGTTCTGAAAGTAAATATGAATGCTGCAACTTATGTAAGACTCACGGAATCATTGTTGTAGTTTTGGCTGTTGGTTGGCAGTTGAAGATAATGAGATGACCTTTCCCATGTGAGAGGGACCATGATGAGTTTGGGCATGGAGAGCACACGTTTCCTAAATGAGGTGACATCGATCTGGTCATAAAGATAAGCTCAGAGCTTGGCATAGGAAGTAGAACAGGTAATAGTTACACAAAGGTGCAGCCTCTACTAGAACACCAGTAGTCTACAGGTGTCACGGGATACATCAGGAGTCATGATGGGTAAGGGAGTGACAGAGTTAGCAGAAGGCATGGAATGAACAATAAACTGAAGCATTAGAACCATAGTATCTGAGAAGTTCCAGGATGGCTACATAATAAAAGATAGATTGGATTTACAGAGTGGCTAGAGACAGGAGGACCAATTAGAAAACGATAACAGTATCCAGGTGAAAGCTGACAGTGTCTGAACCACATACTTGCTGGTAATGGAGATGATTTAGGGATGGTGAAGAAAAGAAACATGATTTATAAACTTTTCTAGCCGGTGCCATAGGATATCTGAGAAAGTGAATACTCGTGACCATGAACAATGGAAGACATGCTATCTGCAGAGAGGAGCCTTAATTACCCTAGGTATTAGCAACTTCAGCCTATCATTTGAGTCTAAGCCAGGAGTGAATCTTGAGTCTGAATCTCTCCATAGCCAGCCCAATGATCTTCTCTAGAACCCTGTACTTCTCAGAACTCAGGTTCCACACTGACCTCTAGCCTTGACTTGCAAATCCAAAGAGGTTTCACCCGCCTTATAGCCCCTGTCCTTATGCTCCTGCTCTATACAGACACAAAACTGCCATATTTCTTCCTTTTTTTATACTATTGTAAGAGGGGGCCCATTTCCCATCATTCCTCCTAAATATTGCTTTCCTCTAACTTAATGTCAGACTGGCTCAGAAAAGTAATTTCAGCAATACCAAAGAGCTAGTATTTTCCTTCTAGTGCCAAAATCATATTTCCAGCAAATGGAATTTCTGTCCTAACTACAAATGTGCAGCACACAGCAGAAAGTGTCGGGGATGGGATTCCCACTTCTAGATCACTTGGTCATTTCCAAGGCCCCTCAGGGGGTTCCAGTGCCCTAAATCAGTGCCTCAGTTTCTGTGTTTTACCAGGCTGAGCTTTTCACACCTTGGCCCCTTCCTCGCCAGTGGCTCCAGCTATTCCTCTTTTAGTCTCAAATCCTGCTTTCCCATCTACTCCTGATCTTCTCCTTCTTCCTCTCACTTTGCCTTCACCTCTAGGATCTTGGTTATTCTTGTCCTGCCCACTCTTCCTCCAGAAACACATTCGGATCCAACCCAGCCCCACTCTAGAATGATACTAGTGCCTCCCTTAGGAACACACACACACACACACACACACACACACACACACTCACTCACCTTGTCCTTGGCCAGGCCACACTGCTGTAGAAGGGCTTGCCTACGTGCTAGCCCTAGATTAATGGCAGCTGTAGTTCAGCTTTTTCATCCCAGCAGAGTTAGTTGCATGAGCTGGGAAAAATCATGTTTCCTTCCTGGTTTTGGTGGTAGGATGGTGCAGATTGAGCAGAAAATAGAAAAGATCTGTCTAAATCCTAACCCGGATAATAAGGACCTGGATGTGACGTGACTTAGAACTGGGCTCTTTGTAGCTTTAACTAAGCTAAAGATATCTGAGTAAGGACATTTGGGACCTAGAGTCCAAATTCAATGACCATTATATTTATAAGAGAAAAAAGAGACTTGAGACAGCGAGACACCCAGGTGTCAGGGGGAGAAAAATCATGGGAAGGCAAAGGCAGAGGTTGGAGAGATGGGTCTACAGGGATTCCTGGAACTTTCCAAGGAGCATGGGAGAGTTTCTACCTCAGAGTCTCCAGGAAAAAAAAATAGAACCTGCTGGTACCTGGATTTCATACTTTCTCTAGAAATGCTGGAGAATGCATTCTGCTGTTTCAAAGCATTGCATTTATGGCAATTAGGTATAGAAGCTCCCCAAAAAAGGTAGGGGAAGGTTCCTGAGAAAGAAAGCACAAATACATAATGCACTTAGGCAAAATTATTCACTATATAACATGATTTCATTTTGCAAATTTCCATAAACATCTAACCTGCTTCATCCCAATTTAAGAATCCCTGCCTGGCACCTACCCCTTAGCCGAATAAATTGTCTGCTCTGGGAAAGCAGCATACTGTCTGACAGTGGCAAGCTCAGCTGGGGCATCCCCCAAGTTCTCCCTTCCCCCACAGTAGTGGAGGCATCTCTTTCAGCAGCCTGAGACAACTCTTGCCTCACCACAAGCCTGTAGCCTCCTGGCTTCTCCTTTCTACCACTTAGACCCTCAGATGAATTCTTTGAGAAGTTCAAAAGTGGTCCCAATCCCATTTCTGACTGGCCCCTTCTTAGGTCTGTCTTCCTTAACACAGCCAGGCTTACAGGTCACAGAATCTGAAAGCATGCAACAGACAACTACTCTTTCCACATGTCATATACATAATGGATATACCAAAATGAAGGCAATTGCTAATTTGCAGCTTCAGTGGTTGAAGGAGAAAGGTATGTCTATAACTTTCTAAATCATGTCATGTTTAAAACCACATATTATTCCCCCAATTATTATCTTATTTACTTCTTCAACATAAACTGAAGAGTTCCCTCAATGAAAATTAAGGCATACTGCTTTCCACAAATAATACCAGTTTGATACATGACTTTTAAAGTTAATATCTAATCCTACCAGCATCTGTTGGCTAAATGTGCTAAGGAGGTAGAAAATATACCTGCTCAAACTCAGCCAGCACATGTGCATGCACGCGCGTGCACACATACACACACACACTGATCTTCTCCCCACAAAAATATATTAGACTTTGGAAGTGCATTGAAGACAAATGAAGAGATACCATGTTCCCGGGATATCACAAGAGTTTCTCATGAGTAGGAGTGTGTCAGTGTGAAAATAAGCAGTGTGCCAAAAAAGCAATATTAGCCCTTTTGTCCACACTTGAGGAAAAGGCTCAGTTGAGAACTCCAGGGATTATTGCTATAATGTTGGCACAAGTCAGTAATTTTCTAGAAGGTCAAAGGGCCTGAAGCAGATGGTGGGCCTCCTCTGACTCACAACTGCAATGTCCTTCCTAGTAAGTCCTAGCCAAGGCCTGGTTATTTTCCCTGTTGCTGCTGCCAAAACCTCCTGCCCAGCCCTTTGCCTCTGACCCATCTCTCCAGAGAGGTGAGAGCCATAGTTCATGCAGTCAGTGATATCACTTGCATCTTTAAACTTTCCTCAATAGTGGTTTGATTGCTTTGGGGATAAAAATCTGATCTCCCTTCCTAGTCACCCTCAGTGCCCCAGTTTCTGCCTCCCTGTGGTAGCTATGTGCACCTGATCTCAAACCACATAAATGCAATTAAATGTCTAGCTCATTTCATCAATGAAGAGGCTTTACCTATAGTTTGTTATTCATATAGTCCCCTAGTTCTTATACTTTTGAATATTTAGGGCACTTTCCTTCAAATTTTGTTGTAACATATTTGCTTAATTTGGGGTATTTTTCAATTGGTATTTTAAAGTTCTGGGAAGATTAAACAATAGTAAATTCTTCAAAAGAATGCAACCTGTGCAAAAGCATGCATACACACACACACACACACACACTAACAGGTATGTTAATGGTGTGCTGATGACAGAGTAACTTCTTTCTCACAGTACATCCATGCCAAAACATTAGTCTGAGACATTGAGATGCCACCAAATGAGCAATATTCTCTCCAAATGTCAGCCAAAAGAAAATATGTGGATGTGAAAAGAGAAAAACAATGTAGGACATTTTCAAAATAAATCTTGAAGGAAGTAGGTCCAACTTGAATAAAACCATCCTAAAGGAGAAGGTCTGTGGGGATGGGGACAGGGCTTGGGGGCTCTACAGTCTAGCTGTGCTCTCCTATATTGAATGCCATGAGAAATACCTGAGGCCTCAGTTTAATTACAGCCTTGATCTTTCTCTCCCTGTCCTCGTGCTGACCTGGTGTCTCCATCTTGTACAGACGTGCAGTGCTGTCTATCCTCTTTGTGCCTGCAATCACAGCACTGATTAACAGTTAACTTCTTAGGAGCAGATTAAAAACAAGAAGTGCTTGGGCTGGATCTAAGCATAGAAGGGGGTACCCAAAACACTGACCTGGAGGAAATCAGTAAAGAAATAAGGAGATATGGGAAAATATGCTACCTCTTCTTTCAGAGCTCTGTCCTGTTAATCCATAGGGCAACTGGAAGAACTGAGCTGCATGTATGTGGGCATACACACACAGAGACACGGAAATATACAGACACGTACACATATACATACACACAGACACACACATTTACATACAAACAGACACACGAACACATAAGTTCTGCACATAAAAGAAAACATGTTTTTCTGAATCTGGGTTATTTCTCTTAACATGATTTCCAGTTTTACCTGTTTTCCTGGAAAATGTCGTTATCTCGCTTTTCTATCCCAGTGCATGCAATTATTACATTTTCACTCTTTATTCATCCATTGATAGACATCTAGCCTGGTCCACTTCCCGACTCTTACAACTAAGCACAGATGTGCAAGTATCTCTATATTGTCAACTTAGAGTCCTTCAGGTACATCCCTAGAGTTGGCACGTAGCAGTTTTATTTTCAGTTTTCTTGAGGAAACTGATTTCTATAGTGGTAGTTTACACTCTTAGCAGGAGCAAATAAGGGTTCTTCATCCTCACCAGCATGTTTTGTGGCTTGTTTTCTTAACAGTCACCACCTTGACAGGGGCAAAATGAAATCTCAAGAGTTTACTCGATAATTCTCTGGTGACTAGGGATGTGAGCACTTTTAGGGATTTCTGTTCATTCGTATTTCTCCTTTTAAGAATAGCCTAGTTAGAGGCTAGAGGGATGGCTCAGCAGCTAAGAGAACTGGCTGCTTGTCCAGAGGTCCTGAGTTCAATTCCAGCAACCACATGGTAGCCCATAATCATCTATAATGGGATTGAATGCCAGCATACTCACATACATGCAATAAATAAATCTTTAAAAAAAATGGAACAGTATACTTAGTTCATTAGTCTACTTAGTGATTGGAAAATTTTGGTTTTGTTTTTAATTTTACAGTTCTTCATATATCTTAGTGACTAATCACCTACCTGATGTATAGTTGGAAAAGACTTCCTGCCTTCTGTAGTCTGTCTTTTCAGTCTCGTGATTGCTTACTTAACCATAAAAAAGCTTTTTAATTTCATGAAATACCACTTGCAAGTGTGTGTACATGTGTGTGTGCGTATACACAAAAGGGATTAATGAAAGAAGAGAAAAAATATTAAAACAGAGAAAAACACATACATAAAACACAAAGATAAATGGGAACAAGCCAGAAGAATAAGGACATAGGAGAGGACAATGGGGGAGAAGAACAAAGTATAATTAATCACACACACACACACACACACAGAGAGAGAGAGAGAGAGAGAGAGAAAGAGAGAGAGAGAGAGAAAGAGAGACAGAGAGACTGATTAAACCCATGTATGTATATTATGTATATGTTAGCCCTCAAAATTAATAATCTTACAAAATGGACTGAGCTTATAAAAGTTTCTACATCGTTTGAGAAACCAAGATTCTACAAGAAGAGGAATGGACTGTAACGTGAGTTTGTACAGGAAGTATCTCAGCAAAGAGACCAAGGGACATGAGCACTCTGCAAGGCAGGTCATATTCACACCAGCAGTGCAACTGCTATGAGTCCCTGGAGGCAACAGCTATGGGGCTACCCTCTGACCACATAGCCTACATCACACCTAGGCACTTAAGGAGACTGCTGCTGTATCATCTCTGTGATCCAACAGGTTTGCAGGGTCTCAAATAAAGCTCTGCTACATGTGGTGGAAAACAAGAAATGGGGCTTTGTAGCCAGGCATCATATAGCCCTGAAACACAAGAAGTTTCAAAAAATGAAAATCTCAGGTGTCCAGTGAAGCCTAAGAGGAGAAATTTTATAGCTGTTTCACTTCAGACAAGCTCCCACCTACTTTGTTTCACACCATCTTTATACCTCTGACACCTAACATACCCTTTAATAACATCTCCTGTCTATTGCAGAGCCCCAACACGTCATAATTCAAAGTACCTTCAACCTTAAATTTGCCTCTAAAATGCATTTCTGTTTCCACCGTATCTTTCCTATTGTGTAACATGTCGATCTGCATACATTGCCTTCCTTTTATTCAGAATCTGCTTCCAAACCCTTGGACTTATGCTTCAAATGATAGGTTTGAGAATAAGAATATGATTTTTATCTCTGCTAAATTCTCTCATTTCCACCTTCTGCTGAGAACCATTGGAAGTGGCATGAAGAAATGGAAACCATGTGGATTTTGCAGACAGCCCAGGGATTATAAGACATTCATAAGTATTCACTTAACTTCCAAGGCCTCAGCTTTAGTTAATAACAGTATTTGTGCCAGTCTCCAAGGACTGTCCTAAGTAACATATAATATAAAAATGCAGGATGCCTAGCCCATGTTTATAACAGCATATATTCAAAACATGTCTGTGCCAAGGTTCTCTAGAGAAAGAGAAACAAATAGGATAGAGGGTGAGATTTATTATAAGTCACTAACTCAAATTATAGAGATTGAGAAACCTCACAGTATGCCATCAACAAGCAGGAGACCTAGGAAAGCTGGTGGTGTCACTCAAAGATCAGAGGTAAGAAGACCAAGGTCAGATCCACATCCCAGCTGAGGTAGACAACAGAGAGTCCAATCTTCTCCCACCTTGTTGTCCTACCCTAGCCCTAAACATGTTGGATGGTGCCTACTTTCTCTGGTGAGAATGGATCTTCTTCACCCAGTTCCTCAGTTCAAATGCTAATCTCCTCTGAAATGTTGCAGGAAAAAAAAAAAAAATGTTTAGCCAGCTAGTTCAGGCATTCCATGGCCCAGTCAAACTGATAGAGAATAAATCATGGTGGTGTCAGTCCCCTTTCCCACTTCTAATAGTAAAAGCTGACAGCTACTGGGCATTTACATCATCCAAGGAAGCTCCGAAAATCTGCGAAAAGAAATGACAGCAACAGGAAATGAAAATAAGGGACCAGTTAATCAACTAGGATCTTAGAATTGTAATTCTGAGAGCCCAGGTACCAATTAAAAAAAAAAAAAAAACAATATGTTGCTATGTCAGAAAGAAGGTTAGTGGGTCATTTTAAGGATAAAAGAAGGAGAGTTATACAAGCTATTTATCAAGAAACATTCATTCATCCTCCCCTGTGTATAGGTAGACAGACCAGTTGAAAGGACACCACTGTTGTAGGAAATAGTGAGAGTCTACCCAATGGCATGCTACATCTCAGCTTCAAGTTCTTTTATAGTGGTCACCATAGCGAAGACAGAGTCCCTGATATCAACTTTCTCTCATACTTGCCAAATGTTTTTACATGTATAAATGCCTTAATCATTTCAGCATCCCCATAAGATGGGTTTCCATTCACAGAGGAAACTTGAAGAGGATAAAGTTGAAAGTGGCAAAGTCAAATAAAAAAAAAACCTTTATTCTAGAAAAATAGCTAAGATGACTCTAGCACAAAAGAACATTGAACAATGTACCTTTGCATGTGCAAACCTATTTGAAAAGGTTCAGAAAAGGTACCGGAAGCTCATGGAAACATCAATAGATGAGAAGTGTTCCAGATCCTTCAATTACTAGCATTGTAGTTGTTGATGGATACTCATCACAGGACACAATGGTGATTAAGGACTATGCTATGTTTTCCCTTCTTATAATGGATGGCTCTGCTGGGCTGTGACTATCAATCCTATAACCAGAGAATGTTAAGGTCATTGTCCTTTCCTTTTGTTTTTTGTTTTTTTGGAGAGATGGTTTCTCTGTATGGCCCTGGCTGAGCTGGAACTCACTCTGTAGACCAAGCCAGCCTCAAACTCAGAAATCCACCTGCCTCTGCCTCCCAAGTGCTGGGATTAAAAGCGTGTGCCACCACTGCCCCACTACTGTGTCCTTCTCTGAAAGATATGCTAACACATCTGCACTGAAAAAAGAAAATCTGCAAATGATCTGCCTAAAAAAGCCCTTGTGTTTGGAAATCCATGCTTCTTATTTCTGTACTCAAAGGGAAGATTTTAAGTTCTAAGCGGTTGTCACCATAGAGTCACAATTTGTTACCATGGGGAAATATTTTAAAGACTGTTCATTTCCTTCTTCTAGGAGCGGTCACTCAGCAGTCAATTCAAGATTATAAGCAAATTCCTCTGTAGCCTTCTACAGCACAACCATACAGACCAACAGTGGGTATCAGGATCATTTGACAAGGAAAGGAGACACCTCACCACAGATTAAAAGTATATTATCTGGCATAGTATAATACATAATGTCTTGCTTCTGACTCATAGTAATCAAAAAAAAAATTAATCCAGGCCTAGTCTAGAGAAAAGACTGGCTTTGTGTGAGACAAACTGTCCTCCCTACCAGATTATGGCGGAAACCTTGGTTCCTGGGGCTGGCACTATTTAGTCAGGTTCTAGAAACTTTAGGAGACAATAGATCACTAGGGAAAGTATTTATAGGTTTCTTGACCATGCTCCTTTCCTATCTCGCTCTCTGATTCCTACCAGATGTGAGGTAAAAACCCTAAGCCAAATGCTCCATGTCCTACCCAAGTTCACAAGGCCAAGAGAATCTGGACAGAGCCCTCTGGGACCATATGCACAAATTCTTCTTTATGCTATCAATGCCAAGATGCTTTATCATGATGATCACCGCCACCACCCCCTCAAAAAAGAAAAAAGGAAAAAAGTGCCTAATAGAGACTTACATGCTCTGAACTGCTGACTTGAACTGAGCAGTCACTTTAGTTGGAATTCTTAGCCTCAAAACATGACCGTGGTACTATTTCAAGTTCCGTTTTGAATATTGAACTTTGAAGGCAAGTCATGAATGGTTTCAGGTTAAGAGATCCAATGCCAGAACTAGACTTCCTGGGATCAAGTCTCATCTCTGCCACCTTTTAGGTGCATGTGATCCCCTAAGCTATTTATTTATCCATTAACTTGAAAAAAATAAAATTCTAACACCACAAGGTTGTTATGAAGATTAACCTGGTAAATCTATGAAAGATGTTTAAAATGGTGTTTGCCATAGAGTTGGTGTTTATGTACTTGGTAGTGGTATTGTGGGAAACACACTTTAATAACCCATACTGTCACCCAAAGATATTGGAGCCCTGTGAAGCAGATCTTATGCAGAAGTTTTCTGTGAATTTTCAAACGAACTCTTCAATGTTTACTTTTGGGGCATTTCAAAACGTGCCCTGTCCAATCACTAATTCAGAACTGCAATATCTGTGGTTACAAATCTTACATGTTGCTGGACTCCTGTGGGTTTTTACCCTGCTTTCTGCCACCTCAGAGCATTGGGTTTAACTCATAGAGAAGACTATTGAATTCACATGCTGTAATAAAACCATGCATTCTAATGCCTAAGTTCTACCATAACTGGTTCCCAGCTCATCAGTTCTTCACTGTCTCTGTTAGAGACAGACACATGAAAGTCTAGGTTATAAAATCTACATATGCATGATTGTAAAGCCTAACATTTTCTGAAAATCACTGTGGAGCTCAGTCCAAGTCACCGCTGACTCAATTCCTGAGACTCAGTGTCTCATCAATCTACACATTGTGGTCAGTCTTAACAAGTTGTGATCTGAAGTCACTCCCCAAATTTTAAAGAGACTCACATATTGTGATATCAGTGGCCGTGGAAAGCTGGGTTGTTACAGGTTGAGAGTCCAATTTTTGACATCATCTCTATATGTTACTTAATATCCCCGTGACTGTTGCCTAAATCATTTTGTTTTATACAAGTAAACCCCAACTTTCATCAACCTAGAAGTTAAAAATGTCATCAGATGTCATCTGAGCCCTACAACAGAGCTACCTGACATTTCCAGCAATGTACATGAAAAGTATCTATTTATGACTGTGTCCTGTTTCTATAAAAAATTCATGAAACCCTTACTACATTGGAAATTTTGGGATAACCTGAATCTACGCTCCTCATATTTGGCTCCAAATAAACCATCTCTTTTTCCAGAGTTGTGTTTTTGTATCACCAGACTCAATGACTTAAACTTCAAACACTCAATAGACAGACACCTGTCATATGCACACAGTTTTGTAGTTTTATGAGATTTACTGACTGGAGACAACAGTACACATCCATGTAACTGCCCAACATGCCCATACCCACGTCTTGCACATAGCACATACTCAAGATGACCTGATTATAATACATTCCGTGAAGACTTATTAGAATTGGTAATCTAACTCTTTCACTCACTGCATAACTTTTAGTCTTTAAGCTATTTCTCACAACAGGTATTTTTTTTTTTGTACTTACACTTTTCATTTTACAGTTAATGAAACTAAAGTCCCTTTTGATTCTGGAACGCATGCCTCCACCGGTATCTCTGAGATTCGAGTATATGTCACTGTGTGCATGTAAAGCATCAGAAGTAGCAGACAGAGCTGAGATGTGTCTCAATTAGAATGCCACACATCTCATCTCAGAGACCTCGCCAGCCATAGAAACTATCTTTTTTTACACTCTAATCAAAATTTGGCAGCACACCTGAGAAAGATGACAATATGCTACCCGCAGGCAAGCTGAGGCTCTCTCTCATAGAGAGAGTTGTCAAGAAACACAGACGGCAAATAGAGTCCTGGGAGATCTAAATGCAGGCGGGCTTAAACCTATCCCATCTCTCCCTCCTATCTCTCTCGCAACCCTCCCTCTACTTCAGGCTTCTTCTAGCTGCTGCGACACCACCGCTGAGTCTCCGTTTTATCACCTCCCACTCACCCAATCTGCTCTCCCCCAGCTCCACTCTCCTGAGATGGTTCCCTTCAGTGCAAAGGAGGCTTTTCCCCTTCAATTCACAAACACCATTGGAATAGGATACAGCCACTTGATTTTCTTTCTGTTACCATGACCAACTTGGTAATTATTCCCATCATAAAATAATTGATATGAAGAAGAATTGAAATGATCACATTAAAATCACCCAGAATTCCAAAGGTGAGAGTGATTACTGTTGACTTGGCACATGTCCCTTCCCAGCGTCTACATGCATACCAGCAAATGGTACGCGTCTTGTTCTTACAAAACAACACAACAACATAGGCAACTCAAAGCCTTTGTTTTGTTTTGTTTTACTTTCCTTTTCGCTTTGCTTTGCTTTCAACTATGTTAATACACAAAAGCATGTGAACGCCATCATGACTTCAGGATAAACTACATCGTCAATCTTCTATTGGTGGATATGTAGGTTGCTTACACTGTATTTAGGATTCTAGCAACTCTTTATGAGCATCATTGAATATTGCTCAGGTCAAATGCAAAGTGTCTGGCTAGACCGCTCACTCTGGAGAATCCTTTCATGGCTCCCCTTAATGCGGAGGATAAATTCCAGATGTGCTGGCTTACCTCCTGTCTTGTGCCCCTTCACTTTCTTATACAGTGCCCATGTGCATTCTGCTGTGGTTGGTCTTGTGTGCCTTCCCTCCACTTCATTAACCCTTGTCCTTTTGTCCTCTCATTTCAAATTTAAGCATAAGCATAATTTTCTAGAAGTTTCCCATCATTCTGATCCTTAACCAGCACCATTTGCTAGAGCTTAGAAGCAATACCCAATTTGTGGTGTGCTCAGAACTTAAAAAAAAAAAAAAAAAAATGCCTCTCAGAACTTTTGCCTCTGGTCCCTGCCTCCCAGTTCTTCTCCAAAATAGGTCAGGGAAACTGAAATTCCTCTTCCCCTAGGTAAGTCTTAGACACTAGAATTCCTTTTGGCCAGAGTCAGGGAGGTCTAACAGTTTTAATCTAAGATTTCCCATGCCTTTCTACATAAACGAAGAGTAAATCCTCCTTCCTGCCTCATAACGGGGAGGAAGGACTGTTCCACAGCAAATCCACGAAGAATTGAGACAGACTGTCCACTCAGGCTGCCATGCTTATCCGCACCCCCTCTGTCCAGTTACATTTCCCTGTATGGTGGAACCTAAGCACAACACTGCTTCCTCCTGCATTTTAAGTATTTTATTGGAAAGCTTCATATCAGATTAAATCTATCCTGTTTTCTTCTTACTAACATGTCCTATGTGATGAAAATGATAGCTATGATCCTTATGCAATAAATAGACTATGCCATCATATCTATAAGTGCTAACGAAATTATTACAACCAGTAACAATTCAACAAACATGTACACTTAGCACCTTCTAAGTGCATTGTGTAACCACATCATTTTAACCTATAAATGTGTCTGTGTGAATCCCCTAGTGCCTCTAATTCTACAGATAGACATTTTATTTGCTGAGATTTGGGAGGTTCTAATTGTTTATATGTGAGTACTTACACAAAATTGTAAACTAAACATCTATATAAATGTTTAAAACATGCCATATTCAGAACAAAGATGTCTAAGATTCAGTTAAAGAGAATGGTGCAGTTTAAGGCAAAACTATTGGGAGAAGACTGCAAAGAGGAAAAGCAAATTTTAAGTTGTTCTAGATGAAAAGCCAGTGTCAAAATCTGATAAACCCTAATTGCATATATATATATATATATATATATATATATATATATATATTATATATCTCAGTATGAACTGGGGCAACCCAACCTACAGACGCTTTCTGTGTAAGAATTGTGCTGTATTATCAAGTATTTAGTATCTCACAATAAAATCAATTATTACTTTATTTGACTCAGCCAGTCAAAGGGAAAACTGAAACTCCTACCCATTAGAAAACAGAACCCCAAACAACCCCGCACCATAACTGTGGAACAGTTATAAAAAACACATTACACTTTTAAAGCAGCCAGCAAGTAATTAGTTGGGCCGATATTGAGATTTGTGCATTGTTTTATTGTTAGGATGTAGAAATAAAACTACTAAATAAGTTATTCAACTATTAAACCTTGACCAAAAAGAATTTATTGTTAATTGCTTAAAATGTAACAACATAAATTTTTTTTTCTTTCAAGATGAACAAGGTCTACATGACTTTAGCTAACTCACTTAGTTGCTTACAAAACGTACAATCATAAGCTCTTGGTGAAGACACTAGCTGTGCCTCAGCACACAGGACCTCCCCAGCCTGCTGACATGTGGAACTCTGTGCCACAAGACAAGAGAAGAAATCTACACTGGAGCTCCTGCTGTGCCGACGTTCCTAACAATGTTACGGGTAAACAGAACTTCTATTCTGAATCAAGCACACTTGTATTATGAAGCAAACTCAAATTTCATAAGATTGTGCAATAAAAGTAGTCATTTCCCCAATTAATTTTAATCTATATTTTTACCCTTTTGGAATTCTGTGTCACTTTAACATAGTCACTAAAAATTGATAATAAAATCAAATATTGTTATGGAAATATTTTTTTAATTATTTTCCTGTCTGAGCTTGTGACAGTTTTATATCTGCTACTCATGTGTACAACCATACAGATTATCTTTATCAAAAACATGTGTATTGGGCTGGGGAGTTAACTCAGTAGTTAAAGCACATACTATGCTTGCAGAGAACCCAAGGTTAGTTGCCAGTACCCATGTAAGTCAGTTCATAGCCACTGTACCTACAGTTCCAGGGAATTCAATATTCAATGCCTCTGCCCTCTATAGGTACACACACACACACACATGACCACATATACACACTTAAAAATCATCTTTAAAAATGTATGTGTATTATAAATATCTTCTAACACTTATAAATAACACTTTCAGAAGATTTACACAGAGGAAATTCTAAAAGCCAAACATAAGTAAACATTGCTCTATCCTTTCTCTACTGCAAAGTGTTATCTAGAGAGGATCACAGGGAAAAAAATGTAATTTTAAAAAATAAATTATTTTAATCTTGTATTTTTCTCTTGATTTTTTATTCTGTGCAAAATTATTTTACTTAAAGTTTGTTTTATTTCTCCCTAATAATTATAATGTATACCAACAATGTCCAAACTTCAAAGGGAATATAATACAGATATAAATTCCCCTTCTCCTCTGTTATGAGCCTCCAGTCTCTAGGGCTATCAATTGTGTATACATTCTTCCAGAAGATTCCTTAAGTTTTACTCTGCCCTCACTGTACTAAGACACAGAAAATTTAATCTTAATGTGTTAAGGAATATTTAAGGTATAATTATGACTTTATACAAATATATTAATAAAATGATAATGTGACAAAATTTTAATGTAACTCATTAAATAATGATGGAACCAGTAATATTATTAGAATTGGGTGAAATGGGGAATTTGAGCAATCACATACATATCTAGGCAGAAAAGAGATGCCAAAATGAATTCATGAATATATGCAAAATGGACCTGTCATAAGGCAAAAATCAGTTACATTCCATCTCACCTAATTTGCATTTCTGTAATCAATAATCCCCCTCAAGGGCATCAGTTTTTCTATAAGTAACAGATCTGTAAAACAGCTGATGGACATGTAAGGCACGGATGATTAGGCAAGTTGTGTTTAAAAGAAATTCTCCATCATCCTCTTTGTCTATTGTTACCCTGCCAAGCAATCCCAAAAGTTACTTCTTGGAATCTTTATACATGTGCACATGAGCATGCACGCACACACAGAGACACACAGGTACACACATATATACCTACTTTTGTAACCTGGACTATACGAGAGCTCTGATGCAACAGGAAACTCAGAACCCGCTTCACTGTCTGTTCTACTCTGGCCACGCTGGTTGCTCAATGGCTTTCTTGTGATGCTACGTAGCAAGGGTACTCCATTTCTTCCCCGGTGATTTAATTTGAGCATCTGAGATACAGATTTGAGAGCAAGTAATTTGCTCAGAAGGGGCAAAGTCCACTGAAGGGGAAAAAGAGAGGTAAGACAGGGATAGAAAGATGAAAGAACTGAGTAATCAAAGTTTAGTCTCACGGAGAATTAGTTTTGTACCGAGGTTTTCCAACTAAGGGACAAGAAAGATAGGGGTATTTATACTTAGCTCTCTGGGAGTCATTGGTAGATGGTAAACTCCAAAGCAGTCCTTCGGGGACTTTTGAGAGACAGGTGATTGAAAGCCCATGGAAACATACAGAAGGAACAAGGTCTGGAGCTAGCCCACCCTCAACAAAGCATTTGTAGTGCACAGACTGAAGTGAGAGAGGCAGGACTGGTCCTGGGAGCTCTGCAGCAGCCTGAAGTCACCTCTGGGTCCTGCTTCCTTCCTGTTGCAGGCATAGTGATGGCAGAGAACATGGGTCTTGTACTTACCAAACCAACAGCTCTTCGCCTTTTCTGGTCCTCTATCACCCTTCCCGCCCACCCGAAGCGTTGACCTTTCTACTCCCAACAATGTTTCTTTCTCTCTTCAGTTTCCCATGGGGAACTCAAACCATGCAAAAATAGAGACCCGAATAGGAAGCACATTTCCCTGCAAGCCACAGAAACAGTGAAGCTGAAGTCTCAGCTGCTAACAATAGAGACAAAAAAAATTGAAAACAAATACAAGTTATGTTTCAAACTTTCTTCTGCTGCAGACCACTGTGCTGCAAGCTGCCACAGGGAAGAGATGGTAAACAGGCAGCCTCTTCAGTCTCCTGGGATCTGATGCTTCCTGCAAAAACATTGCCCATTGTTCCTGGGATGGCTCACTGAGCAGCAGAATGAAAATCCAGGTACTCTGAGGACTGCTCAATTCTCAGTACAGACACACAGGACCTCCCCAACCCCCACATCCCGGTGGGTGTCTTCTAGATTGTTCTATCATTAAGGAAGCTATCTTACCTCCAAAGTCAAAGCTCTGAGAGAGCTTTCTATTTAACTCTAGTCTGGGAGATAACTGTTTAACAACCTGCCTTCTCCTCCATGCTGTCCACATTATTATTTTAAAAGTCATTTTTTTTCCTTCTAGAGGTCTTGATAGGAACAGACGGATCTGCCATTTACTTGAAAATTTAATAAGCAGCAGCATCTTCACACATACAGTCTCTTAGGAATTTCTACCTGCATAGAGTACAGAAAACATTTTTCAATGAGAGGTTGGGTTCAGAGAGAATAAGAATGTCCTTAGAGCCACAGGGAAACAGCTGAAACTGGGGTTAAGACCTTCTACGTCTGACAGTCTACTGTACACCATATAATACACCATAAGTATTTTATTTCTTAAATCCTAAATTAAATCTTGGAAGATTCTAAAGGTATTACCCAAAGCTAAAAGTTTATAAGGAAGCCTGTAGAGAAGCTTAGTGGCTACAGTGTTTACTAGTCTTGCAGAGGGACCTGAGTTCTGTTCCTAGCACCCACCTCAGGCAGCTCACATTAGCCTGTAACTCCATATCTAAGGGATCAAACATCTTCATCCAGCCTCCACAGGCACCTTCACACACACTCACATATCAAACACCAGATACACATACACATATATATGTTTTTTAATCTTTTAAATTTTTATGAGAAGATAAAAGTAATAGCTTTCTCCCTCAAGTTTCCTTTCTCTCTTCTTTCTTTCTTTTTTTTTTTTTTTTTTTTTTTTGATTCTATACAAGAATGTTTGAGCTCTTTCAATTGTTTGACTAATAAAAAATAATAAAGTTGGGATTTGGAGAGATTACTCGGTGTTAAGAACACTGGTTGATCTTCCAGAGAACCTGGGTTTCAGTACCAGCACCCACCCGGTGGCTTACAGTCATCTGTAACTTCATTTCCAAGAGATCCAATTTCCTTTTATAGCAATAGCCCTCTGGTGCCTCCATGGGCACTAATCACATGCATGGTAACCAGATACATGTGAAGGCAAACACACACGTGCACACGCACGCGCACACACATACACTCACAAGGGTAGGGGGACAAAGTTTTTGAAAACAAAATTACAAATTACAAATAAGAAAAACTTCATTGCTTCAATTAGCCAAAGTCAAAGCTAGTTTTCTAGGTTCTAGGAAGTGAAGCGCTACCAGGTAGTACACTCTTCAGTGACCTTGGTAATAACAGGGTCTGGAACAGTCTTCACCAGATGACCCAATGGCCCTTCTAAAACACTACTTCATCCTTTTTCTCTTGTGCTCATGGAAGGCAGTGATGTGTGAAAAGAACAGAGCTTTGCGGACAGACCTAACTTCTCTCCAGTGCTGCTTACGTCTGACAGTGTGATCCTGAAACCACTCCTTCACTCCCTTAACACGTAAGGAATATTTGCCAAGTGTCAGGCTCCAGATACCACCCTGAAATTTAGATAGTGCTATTCAAGAGCCAGACAACAGCCAAGCCAGCCTACAACAACCACAATTCGAAGTAAACATTATAAACCCGTTGTACAGAGATTGTGAGGTGATCCTTGGTAACCCCTGCCTCCTGGTACCACAACCTCATGTAACCATTTCCTGTAAATGTGATCTGAACCCAGTTACTTAAGTCTTCTAGACAATATAATATGATAAAATGGTACTGGGGGTCATTGCCTCTAGGATTCAGTTTATAAGGTGATGACTTGCATATTGCTGGAGACTCACCCCTTGCTGTCTTTGGAAAGCAAGCTACCATGTTAGAGAGACTCATGTGGCAAGGAACTGAGGATAATCACCAGCCAAGGCAGCAAGCAAAAAAAAAAAAAAAAATGTTTTCAGTCCAATAAGGCATACCTAGCTAAAGTCCAGAAAGAGCCATGTGAGCTTTGAAGTAGAGTAAAGCTGAAATGCAACCCCAGTTTCTGTTTTAACACCTTGGTTAAAGGCTTGTAAGGACTGAGACATAGAAAAGAACACAAGAAAACCAAGTACAAGTTCCAGAACCACAAAAACTAAGAATCAATGTGTGGCAATTTATTACATAGCAATTATAGTGGCTTAACTGAAAATGTCTCCCATAGGCATCAATATTTTAATAGTTGGTCCCCACTTAGTGGCACTGTGGTGGTTTGAATAAAAATGGACCTTCGTAAGTTCATAGGGAGTGTACGACTAGGAGGTGTGGCTTTGTTGGAATATATATGGCCTTGTCGGAGGAAACTGCGTGACTGGTGGTGGGCTTTGATGCCTCAGATGCCTAAGCCACACCCAGTTTGGCATTCGTTCTTCCTGCTGCCTGCCAATCTGGATGTAGTACTCTCAGCTCCTTCTCCAGGATCATGTCTGTTACATACTGCCATGCTTCCCACCATGATGATAATAAAGTAAACTTCTGAATGGTGAGCTAGTTCCAGGTAAATGTTTTTTTTCTTTATAAGTGTTGCCATGGTCATGATATCTTTTCACAGCAATAGAAACCCTAACTGGAACAGGCACTATTTGGAGAGGGTTAGGAGAAGATGAAGACTTACCAGGAAAAGTCACTGGAAGCAGGGAGCCTTTTTAGAGTACTACAGATCAGGAGTCTCAGCATTAACCACCACTCACTGCAATAAAAAGTTTCTCTGACCAAGGTAGGGAATAGCACAAACCTATGGATATAAACATAATATATTTAGAAGACAGCTGCACATCATTAAGGGAAACATCAATAGGTTCTTCCCTAGGGCGTTTAGCTTCCCTATCCATGAGATTTATAAGAGCAGGCATGAATTCCCTTCTGTGAAGCAGACCTCCAAAACAGCCAAGAGAGTAGCTGGTTATCCCCATAAACAATCTTGCTACTATTGTACCAGGAGGCACATGATACTTGGCACATGTACTTCTTGGTCAGCACTGTACTGCAGCATGCAGGGTCAAGTGCTGGGTAAGACAAAATGTTGTCTTTAGTTCTCAGCAGTACTGTTTACATCACAGTGGAGGGAGCATATAGTGGGGTCTGGTCACATCATGAGGGATCTGGAAGCAGATAGTGAGGATGGAACCAGAGGCTGCAATAACCTTCAAAGGCTGGTTTCTGGTGACCTACTTCAAATTCTTAGGCGCTGCCTTTGACAGAAACCCATAGTAGTGGCACTAGGTAAAGAAGAAGTACACAGAACTTGATGCTGAGAAACACTCAGATTCTAAACCATATAACATTAACTCACTCCTAAGATAAAGGCATCACATCATTGATGAAAGCAGAGCCCTCATGAACTATCACCTCTCATTAGGCTCCTACCTCCACAACATTTATATTGTAGGACCTAAGTTTAGCCATAACTCTAGAAATGGAATTAATAATCTCTTCACTCGCCTCAGCCTGCTTCAGTCATTGCACTAAATAGATCACTAATGTGATCATTGGATTCACTGTGGGTTCTATCCCAGTCAGTTATTACATGGGCTAAGCCAACACACTTGAAGAGCCAGCCCCCTATGTGCCAGAGCTGGAAAGTGAGTACTGTGTAAGTCATATCCCCTGCCCTGTAGGAAGGACAAGGAATAAATAATTTGTTTTAAAGATATATTATGGTCAAACCTCCAGTTAGTATGTATCCCAGGTGTTCTTAGTCAGAGGTATCCAGAGATACCCCTGGAGAATCTAGAAATGCTTCCTGGAGGAAGCTATAAGGGCTATTAGCCTTAAAACCTAGAGGGTGGGGATACATTGAATTTTGTCTCTTTCCAAATTCCAGTGTTGAAATCACAGCAAACAATGTGATATTTGTAATTAAGCCATTGGAAAGTAGTCAGAGGAAAGTTTAAATGAGAATAATATAACTTTAATTTTTCAAACCATATTTTAATAATGGTTTCTTAAATGCTTTAACCTCCCTTGTAACCCACCATCCACCAGAGGTAGTGGGAAAGACAAGGATATGGGGGAAGTTGGACCTGTTTAGAAAGGTTCTTTGGAGCAACTTCCATCTGTGTTGTCTGAAATTTGGCAGTTCTGTTCACAGGTCAACAGAGGCAGTTTGATCCACTTGCAAACACTTCATGGAGCAGTCAAGTTTGGTAGAGTTGGGATAGCAAACACAAATCAGCAGAAGTGCCACTACCTAGAAGAGACAGCCAGCCCACAGCCTCAGCTCGAGCCAGCAGGAGAAACCATGAGGAATGCTAGGAGAAGGTTCTCAGCTGTACCTCTCTCAGGGAAGTGAAGATCAATGAAGACTCGAGGACCAGCAAGCATTATACAGCTAGCTCTAAAAGCAATCCTATCTCAGCCTCCATCATTGTCCTGTCAAGTCCTACTTATACCCTCCAAACATCACATGTCCTCCCATAGGTCTTGTCTCATCACAATGTTTTGCCTCATCTGACATCACTCTGCCAATCAGTCCCCAATCTGCAGAAGTGGCAAGAAACTGCAGCATACCACTAGAAGTTTTTTTTTGGTGAGTTTCTCTCTATGGTTGTCCCAACAAATGAAGCTCAACTACACAATGTAAGATGGACCGATAAATGCATGTTGCTAGCAAAATACAAAAAAAAAAAAAAAATCCATCACATGCTCTTTTACATGCTTGCTTTAGCAGAACATCTTTTCACCTGTGTCCAACTCAGCCAAACATTCCTTCATGTGTTTGCCCAAACAAACACCATCCAATCGAGTTCCAAAGAACCCTTAAGTTTCCACTTCAGATTAGTTCTTCCAAAAAGAGATGTGTTTAAAAAAAAAAAAAAAAGTCTGCTTTCTTTCTCCTCACCTCCATTATTTGAGGATACAGTGTTAAGATTATGTCACTCTCCACAGTGGAGAGTGTTATGTCAGTGTGGTGGAAAGCACATCCAAATCTCACAACTTCAGAGGCTGAGGGCAGTGGATCATACATTAGAGGCCAGACTAGGATACATAGTTGTTTGTTTGTTTGTTATAAAAAAAAAAAAAAGTTGCCATCTACAAGCCAGGAATATGACTCTTACTAGAACCTAACTTTGCCCAAGATCCTAGCCTTAGACTTATAACACAAGAATATGAGAAATAAGTGTCTACTTTCAAGTCCCTTGGTCTATGTTATATTGTTTTAAAAGTCAAAACAGAGCAGAACAAACAAAACAAATGAATCTGAAATTTCTGGCAGGGGTAACAGAAAGGAACAGAAGCATCACTCAGCACAGGAAATGAGGCAGGGACCTTTCAGAACTCTATGGGGCAAATACAAGTTTAGACAGGCAAGAAGAGATGCTCCACATGATGATGCTAGCTTACAATAACCCCTTTTCTCTGAAAAGCACCTCTACCAGAGGATTAAGTTTAAGCAGCTATTTTCCTACCACATGGCCTTCCTTACAGATTATTACCCCATGGCGTCCATGTGACCCGGGATGAACCAATCAGACTCCCTTGGTGAATCCAAAATTGATATGAAAATCTAACTATAATTGTGGCCTATTTGCAGCCATGCACAAAGTGAAGTAGGGAGCAGGTGCCTTGGGAATGGAAAGAATAAACTAAATGCATCCAGCAGCAAAGTCATCAAAAGAAGAGAAAGGAGTCTAGAGTTCATGGAGGTCCCATTACAGCTATTGTTCTCTGATCCTTGAACTACTCTCTTCTAGTTTACCCTATGTTTTGTGGCCATCATCATAATCAAACTCAACTGAGTATTGTTTATCTATTCATTATCAAAGTTCTTCTGCAAAAGTAAATATGGACCAAAGAGGCAGATACCTCGTACTGCCTGCTGGGATATTCAGTAGCTCCAGCCAAGGGGAATGTGGGGCTACAGCAATTGCTCAGTAAACATCTGTTGACTGAATAAATGAGATGAGGCCCATACTAATGAACTTTGAACAGGACAGTGATGAGAAATGTCTATACCCTTAGCAACCTGTGAGGAAAGATATAAGAGAAGAAACCAAGTCCATGCTTTCTTTTTCTCAGCATCCCCAGTATCTGTCATGGACCACTCTACTTTTTATAATAATGGTCTTTCCAACTAATGCCATCACATAAATAAATAAATAATCACTTGCCTTGTGTCTGGAGAGATGGCTTGGTGACTAAGAACACTTGCTGCTTTTCTGGAGGAAAAGCATTTCCTAACACCCACATCAGTTAGCTCATAAGCATCTGTGACTCCAGGGTATCCAACATCTCTGGCCTTCATGGGCACCTGCATTCACATGCTGCACTTAAACTCACACAGGCACACAAATATGCACATAACTTTTTTATATGAATAATTAAAAAAAATACTTGCCTTGATGTCTTGGATTGGGAGATAGAAAGAAAAATGTTTTTCACAAACAAAAACTATTTTTTAATGTTAATTTCAATAATATAGTTAAATTATAGTTGGATATACATTGTACTAAGATAAATAAGCTAATAAGAATGAACAGAAACAGATCTAATTCAGAATAAAAATAAACAGAATAATAACAGAAATGACCATGTTGTTTGTTAATGAATTTGGTTGAGAATTCTTGCTTCAGAGTTTGAATTTGAAGTGACTTTAAAGGAAATTTAATTCTGTTGTATTAAAGACCAGATGTGGAAATAGAACTAGAAATAAATTGTGTACTCAGAGTCAGAACTAAAACCCAAGCCTCTGTCATCCTCTCCTGGGTACTCTCCACCCTGCTTTCCTGGGTTAGTGAGATGATATTCAAAGCAGAGTTGACAAGATGGTACCTAAAGCAACTTGCCTTAAAGCCGACAAACGGCCATTAATTTATTTGGATCTAAGATTTCAGTCTTTTAAGTCTCTTAAACATTTTTCTTAATTGTAATAAAATAGAATATTCCCCAAACAGATACACACACACACACACACACACACACACACACACACACACACACACAAACCAGAAAACTTAGCCTCAGTTTTATATTGGCAGAGCCCAGTTTGAGCTCTCTTATAGTCCATAACCAGATGTACATTTTTAAAACAGCTGTTCTAATCAGGAAACAAAACAAACTACATAAAAGGGAACTCTTATTCCAAATCCATCCCTAAATGAGAAAGAAAACAATCAAAAGAGCCATAAAAAAGAAGTCGAAGGTACAGATAGGTAATTGGATGAATAACACACACAGACACTATAGTAGACATAATAGGTACTTCAAAAAGATGGGCAGATGGAACAGGTGTTGAGACATTGGCTCTGTGCTTCCATCGGCAGGTCAGCTTGCAGGAGAAGCTGTTGGCTTCAGGGCTTCTGCCCACAGATGTGTTCACTCCTCAGACACTGATTTCAGTATTAGTTTCTGCTACTTCCAAACTTATATTCAAGATCCCCATCCGTTCCTGTTAGTGCTTAAAAGCTTCTAGCTCTTATTTCAATAAAAAAGGTGTCTTGCTTGCAGCTCTATCCATTCATGGAAATTATCAACACTAACACTACCTTTGGGGACTTCCGTAAATGCTCACCACACAGGCCTTCTGGTTAGAGCGTGAAGGTAGATTCCTCTGTTCCAAGTTTCTCTGTTTGACTAGAGTGCACATTGAATATTCATTATGCACCACACAGAAAATGTTGATTCCTAATGAACTCAGTGTGTCTGTGAACACATGTCTAGAAGCAGAGAGCAAAGGTAGGACTCCACTTCAAACCCTATCTCACAGAGAAATCTAAACGTCAGTGTCTTCAGGTTGGGACTGCTAATAGTAGCAGTCTTATCACTGATGCAGTGTCAAAAGACCTCTGTTCTATTTTGATTGGGCGTTGGCAACTATCCATGCCTTTATTCAATCAGCATTTATTGAATACTCATTCGCTGCCAAACTTTTTGCTCAGTGCTGAAGATCCCAACATGATTATTGTTCCCTTCTCTAGCTGTCTCCAGAATCCATCATCTAGTGCAAGGATTGGTATAGTAAATAAATTGACCCTCCATGAATCCGGTTCCTGGTATTTGTGCCTTGCTGTAATCTTCTCCCCTTAGATGCAGAGAGAATGTGTGACTTGCTTCCAATCAATGTAACATAGCTTCAAAAGTAATGGGTGTCACTCTGTGATTAGTTTACATTGTGTCATACCCCTTGTTGCTTGATGAAATAAGATTATGTATTAAGAAAACCCATATGGTTAAAAAAAAAAAGTGGCCACTATCTATCAGGTAGCAAAGAGTTTACCTTCAGTTACACAGCCATAAGAAAGACTAACAATTTAACTGAGGAATTTAAAAGTGGAATCTTCCTCAATCAAAGCCCCAGACAAAAGCACAACATGGCTAATTGACTGTAAAGTCAAAATAAAATCAATGCATTAAAAAAAAGAACAGTAAGAACTTTTATAAAGAGTGCAAATATACTGTGGATGTTTATTAATATGCTATTAAAGGGAATATCCTCTTGAGGGAAATATCATTCATTGAGTCTCTACCATTGTGACAGGGATTGGGCTTGTTACTTAACACCTGGTTCTAATTTAATCCTGCCAGCAGAAACAACCATGAAGAACAGATAACATTGGTCCCATTCCATAAGGCTTGGGCTCAGGGAGCAACTGGCTCTGGGTCTCATGGTTCTTGTTTGAATCGAACTGCACTGGCTGTCTCACATCAAACCCCTGCTTTCCCAGTTAAGTCCTGCTACTGCCCTCTTGATATTGACTTCCCTAAAAGACAGAGAGATGTAGACGTGCTGGGCAGAAGAAGACCAATAAGAGAGGAGGGGAAAGAAGAGAGATCCATACTGAGTTGGCAGTTCACAATTTGGAGTCAGAAGCACTGGTGAACCATGGAATGAGCAAGCACCTGACATGAAAAGAAAATTCTTCAGAGCTGTTTTCAGGAATGGGCTGGCTCTCCACTGCACCCTGGAGCCACCAGCTGAGGAGAGTCCCAGGAAATCAAAGACCCAAGCTCCACTTCCTTACCCTGAATCAGAACTGACAGAATCACTTCCCGAGGTCCCCTCAGGAAAAAAGTAGGTATAAATTTTCACCCTTTGAACCTGACAGAGATCTTGTGTTTGGTAAACAACATTCTGGTGTGTCCCACCTGACCTCCCAAAGACTCTGCCCAGATAAAGAAGTAAATGGTCCTACAAGCATCTATTTCAAGACACAGCATGTAAGATGCAGCTAGAATTCATTGTTTCCTCATAGAGCCAGTAGCAACAGAGACCAGAAACTCTGAAAATGGGTAGAAAGTAGAAGTGAACTCCATGCTGCAGATAAATTCACAAGCTGCCTCGGAAACCAGCTCAAACTGACTTTGGAGAGAGGAAGAGATGAAAATAAATCCCCACATGATATGTCCAGTTGTCCACCCAACATTAACTGGGGATTATTGTGTGTCTTAAGAAAAGCACGTCTCATTTTTGGCATTATTACTCACACCATTAACTTGACAGGTATTTCACAACCTAGAGCAATGTTGTTGTAATATTTATTGTAAAAACATTATCCTCTGTTTTTCAAGTTATAAGAAACAATGGCTTATGGGTTAAAGTTTAGCAACTGTCAAGGAAAAAGAGTGGAATGGAACCCTCATCTATAACATTTGCTAATTTCTGTGGTGCGCACCTGTCTGGCATGCCCAGTTTTGAGCTCCCAAGGTGAAACCATTAAACTGAGGGCTTAAAGAGCTGCTGACTGCCTTATCCAGTCCAACATAGAGCTAGTTCACTAGTCAACTTCCTAGTGGCTTAGCAGCTGGTGAAGAGGGAAAATTTGGACCAGATTCCAAGTGAAGAAGGAAGCATAATGTAATAGGAAGTATCGAATGAAAACTCTGGATCCTTTCCTTCTTGCCTGGAGCTGCTCAGATGCACTTGGGGATTTTATGTTGGTCACTTACCCATTCTGAGCCAAGTGTATCATGTGTAAAGAGGGGGATGTGGTGGGTAAGATGACTCCTGGTCTAAAGGCACTGACCACCAAGACTGACAACATGAGTACCACCCCCAGAACACACATGGGAAAGGAGAAAAGCAACTCCTGCAGCTTGCTCTCTAACCTCTACATACATGTACACACACGCACATGCACATGCACACACATACCAAACCACTTTAATAGAAGAATATGACTAAATCTGTAATGTCAATCAAGGCTACACATCTGTGCACTTATTTAGTCATTTATTCATTTTTACCTATTGCCAAATGAACTCTGCCAGAGAATCATGGGGCAGACCTCAAGGAGCTTTGTGATTTTTTCCTCTTTGTGTAACTCCACAGGGTTTCTTACATGTAGCCCATTGAATAAGCACCAATGGCTTGAAGCCCCACCTAAGCTTAATATCTACATCTCTTGTTTCATACAATGCAGTCCTGAATAATCTGTGTCTCCTGGCATCATATCCCTGTGTTATCTCCTTTGAGGAACAGACTTGTGATGGTTTCTAAGCTGTAGAATGTGGCAAAATCATGGGATGCTCCTTCAATGACTCTATGATGCCACTGTCAGGCTGATTTTCAAGACCTTCTTTTCTGCCACCCTGGGAGGAAGCAGCTGCCCCATTGTGACCAATTCTGGGGGCAGTGTCACAAGGAATGTGGAGCCAAGAGTTGGCCTCCAGAAGCAAGCACAAGAAATTACCAACAATAGGAAGCCAATTCCTTCGTAGCTGAAACCCATGTTTTCTTGCTGACTGTCACCTAGGGGGGCTCTCGGCTCCTTGAAGCTGCTGCTGTTTCCTAGCCACATTGGCTACCATGGCTCTCCTGTTGGACAGATGTTATTTCCAAAGCCAAGGATGGTGGTCTCTGCAGGCTGCTAAGAAAGAGTCTTGAAGACTGACACCTACCCATCACCATTGCCTTATTATATTGGACAGAAACAGTCTACATGCCCCTCCCACATTTAAGGTGAAGGGATTAAACAAGGCTGTGACTCGTTGCTGGTCACCTTATGGTGAACTAGCCACAACTGCTGATGTCATGTAAGAGGTGAGAAAACATGCTTAGCAAGGTTCTGTGGCACGTACATGTTCCCATAGTCAGTGACCCTGAGCCAGCACTGCTAGTCAGCTTTGGACTTGAAAGATGAGTTGCTGAGCTCTTCTCGGGATGCATACTTAGGATTGTTATAAGATAAAAATCAAGCACACCCAAATCTCTTGGGTATATTTGGGCATTCATAGATCCATGAACCAGGTGGCACCAAGCAGCACATGTTCAGTGCTTCCTGCAGGATGGGAAAAAGAGGAAAGTTTCTTCTGCAGAAGCCAAACTGAGAAATTATATTTTATTGGTTAAAGTGAAAAGTCCTAAACTGGAAGTGGGTTGATAGTTTTTGATGGGCAAAAACTCAACTAGAAGTTAGTAAGTAGGTAGGTTCTAACTAGGTAAGCTGAAGTGGAAGCTTCCTACTTACACTTGGTTTCAACTTGTTCATAAGAATCTCAACACTGTTTCTCAGCCTAATGCTCCCAGTTAAGAACTGTTTAATAAAAAGTTAATAAGAACTCACTGGAATGGGAACCAGAGAGTAACTCAGTTGGCTAAGAGTGCCTGATGCTCTTCTAGAGGATTCAAGTACAGATCCCAGCACCCACGTTAGATGGTTCACACCCAAATGTCAGTCCAGCTTCAGGGCATCTGTCATAGTCTACTGGCCTCTGTGAGCATCTATACACATAGGGCACACACATACATAAGCGCGCGCGCACACACGCACACGCACACACACACACACACACATACCACACATACACACACATGCACATATGCACACATGCATGCATGTACACTAATTTTTTAAAAGAAGAATAAATCTTTTTTAAAAATGTTCTCTGGAAAGGGTTTGCAGCAGCCAGTCTACTTTTGTTGTCAAAAGGAAAATTTCGCTCTCAAACTCAGAAAGCAAAGTGGCTAGATCACATGGCTTCTTTGTTCCTTTGCTTCATCTCAGCATTTTATGTCAACATTCAGGAGTTTGGGAGCACCTGAAGTCCAAAAGGCAATCTTGCTTGTAAAATTAAATTGAAAATTTTAAGTGATATTTTAACCCTAAAGAAAGAGTGTCACTGTAAAAACAAGTAAGGAATTTGGCTGGGCCTTTAAGGGGAATCTCTGCACACATACACAGGTTCACAGATTCAGAGCATACAGAGAGCCTCAGGACACACCAAGAATAAATACAGTGCAAGCTACTAGTAGCCTTGGCTTCAAAAAGAGAGAAGCTTTCAGCAAAGTGAATGGGAAGGAAACCATGCCCAGTGTCAGCAAAGGCAGATGAAAACAGACCTGACCTGACCTTATTGTCCACTCATCGATGTATGTTCTCAAGTACCAAACCAATGAGATACACCCTCAGCCTTTAAAACAAATATTATAAAGTCTACTTCAACCTAATTTCTTATTTACACTCAATATTCATTTTTATGTGAAGTTCTCCACTTTTCAAATCAGTATGAGATTGTCCCACAGGCATACCCATGGCTGCGGAATGAAATTCAGGTGTCTGTAATATTCAATAATAGAAAAGCTAGATAGAGAAGGGAAGATGGTCCAATGGATAAAGTTTTTGCCATACAAGTACAAGAACCTGAGTTCAATCTCCAGCACCCATGTAAAAACCCATGCATGTACTGAGCAGACATGCCCACACCTCCGACGTCCTGGAATTCCATCTGGATGCAGTGAAGACACAGCGTCAGAGGCTTATCAATTTACTCTTCCCCCCACCCCTCTTCTAATACCTCAACGCCCTTAATCAGCTTGAAGAAGTTAAAGAAGAGTCAGCGCCCCTATTCCCTGGGCTTGGGGACTAGGGTGGTTATACTGGTCTGTCTTTCTAGGGAAAAGTAGTGGTTTTGTTGGAACAGGGAGGATTAGCTAGGACTTATTGCATAGCCATAACCTATTAGTAGAAATCTGTATAATTAATATCAAGATGAAGTTACAATTTCTTAAATGGTACAAAATTTACTTTGATTTCAAATTTAAGGCTTTCATTGGTATGAGCTTCTTATTGATATAAAAGTGAGATGAATATTGATACTCTCATGGGCATTGTGCCTGTATAACTCATTTAGGAATACAAGGTTTAGACCCAGTCCTTCTTTAACTTTTTTAGCTGATTTGGGATGGTTAGCCTATGAGTTAAGGGACTATAGCAAATTCATGGCTTTGAGCTTATTGTTAGGGTGGTTTCCATATTTTATTTAGAAATAGCTGAGAGGAGTTAACAGACAACAGCCCAGGTTACCTTACATGGATAGTTGGTTTTCAAAATGTCAGAAGTCCATAGAATTGACGTTACAAATATTTCTATATTAATGTTCATTTTGATTAGAGACCTGTCTGCTCCTGACAGCTTCCTGTCATGGATTCTAAGAAGATATTGAGCATCCTTGGAGTTACTCCAGTTGTGTGGTGACAGCCACTAGGCAAGAATTGCCTCTTTCCATCTACAGACAAATTACTGTTCAGAAAAGGACACACTTGCAGAATAGTCGACTGATTATATCTGCCTAGACAGAGTAATCAGCCCTTAATAATCCTGCATCACTAAGGTTTGTCAGATGATTCTGGGCCAGAAGGCTGAAGATTTGATGCTCCAACGCTCGGCAGTATAGGGGCTTTCCAGGTGTTCAGTGGTCTCTATAAATTGGCTAAGTTTTAGAAGCTATGCTTAGTGCTTCCATAATTTCAGTTAACTCAGTCATTCTGGATTTCTGATGGGGTTGAAGACCTATAGTCTCAATCCTGGCTATTTACGTTGAGAGAAAAGATCTGAGTGGATGGTTTTCAGCTGACATTCATTCTAAAGCCAAGAAAAAAGCCAGGTTCAAAACTAAGTGTTTTAGTTAGGAGAGATGACAGAGGTTCTGGTTAGTCAACAAAATGATGGACTGGGTATTAGGACTATCTTGTACCTCACTGGTAAAATTAGGAATAATTATGCTCTAATTGCATTTGAGAGAAAAGTTTTATTTTAACAGGAAGAGTGAAGCTAGGTGATGAGAGAGAGAAAGAGAGGGGAGCATAGAGGCAGATGTTCACGTGTCTCCACCAGTCAAAGATAGTTTTATATATCTAGGTTGGGTATTGGGTTACACTTCTGATTGAACATTACCAAACTTATAAAGCCTTTGATTAACTTTTTTTTTTAAAATGTATAAAAGCAAAAAGGAAAGGGGGCATGGGATAGGGGTTTTCTAGGGAGGGGAAATGGGGAAAGGGATGGCATCTGAAATGTAAATAAATTAAAAAAAAAAAAAACATGCATGGTGGTATATTCCTGTAATTCAAGTGCCTGGAAAACAGAAAGAGGGAATTCCTAGCCAAATCACTGACTTCTAGATTCAGCAAGAGAACCTGTCTCAAAATGTAAGATGGAAGGGCTGGTGGGACCACTTGGTAGTCTTGTTGTTCTTCCAGAGGACCAAGATTTGGGTCCCAGAATCCACATCAGGTGGCTCAGAACTGCTACTCCCATTCTTGGGGATCTGATAGCCTTCTGGCCTCTGTGAGCACTGCATGCATGTGGTGCACTTATATACATGCAAATAAAATGCTTATACAATAAAATAAAAATAAAATATTTAAAAACAAGGCAGCAACTAGAGAACATTCTCCTCTCTCTCTCTCTCTCTCTCTCTCTCTCTCTCTCTCTCTCACACACCACACACACACACAAACAAACATACACAAGAAAGATGTACATACATACAAATATGTATTGACACATAGTCCACTTTCTTAAGGCCAGGGATTTAGCTACGTTGCTCTTTTTCCTATTTGCTCTCTTTTTATTTTACCTTTAGTATACACTATTTTACAATTTGTATGTTTCATCCATTGATAGATTGTTGGCTTATTTCCATATCAGTATTTTCTTAAATTCTTCTTCAATAAAGTTAAATATAAGGCTTAACTGCATTTAACTACATTTGTCTGTGTGTGTGTGTGTGTGTGTGTGTGTGTGTGTTGTGTGTGTGTGTGATTTCTACATTCTGTAATTACAAGCAACATTATAAATGAAAGCTTCATGGCTAAGCAATCTATTTCATAGTTCCTTACATGCTCATTGCTAAACAGTCTTAATATGGGGGTATGAGGGTTCTCATGTAGAAGTGATGTACCAAAGGTCATTTTCAGAGCTGTGTCAGACTGTCTGAATTTGTCTAAATGGCCCTTTCACATAACTGACACTTGAACTGTATCAATGCTTTTGAGTTAAGTGCCCAGCGTGGATTCAGGGTTGTCTCCAGTCTAGATCAAACTTGATTATTTTTCATATTACAGGTATTTCTTAATTCACAGTAGGGGTTATGTTATAATAACCCTATTGTAAGTTTAAAATACTGTATATCAAACCAATTTATGATCCAGAGGTACCATTTGTGAGTATATACCAAAGAAATCCAGGCAAACATGTCACAGAGATACTTTACTATGGGACTATTCACAATAGCAAAGTTATAGTACTGACACAGATGCCCACCAACAGATGTATTAATGAAATGTGATGCGCGCGCACGCGCACACACACACACACACACACACGCACTCACAAGATAGTGAGACAACTAGACAGTCAAACAGCCAAACAGACACAGAAAGACAAAGACAGACAGACAGAGATAGAGAGAGACAGAGAGTTTTATTCCACTGCAAAAATGGATAAAATCATGTTATTTGCAAGAAAATTATGGAACTAGAGGTCATGTTAAGCAAAATTAGCCAGGCACAGAAAGCGAGACATATTTTTCACCCACCTTTAAATTTTAAAAGGGGTGGAAAAGAGAAAGAAAGAGTAATGAGAGAGAGAGAAGAGAAATATACATAACTTCTCCCATATGTGAGATTTTTGTATGTGACAGGAAAGCAGAACAGAAGGTACTTGGGAGGAGAAGGAGACCAGTGGAAAGAGAGAAGGGTGATGGTGTAAAATAGGAACCAAGGACAAAAGTACACAGGTTTGGAAAACCACAATGATACCCATTTTTATATGTTAGCCTAAAGTCTTAATAAAAACCTATTTAATATACCTAACCTTTCTACCAACTTCTCTGATTCATCTACTATCAGACTCACTCTCATTTACTAATGGTGACATGCCAATTGATGTCTTTCGTGATGTTTTCATGGTCATATATGCCAATTGATGTCTAATACATCACCATGAAAACATCACGAAAGTAATACTCCCCTGTTAGTCTGTCACAAATATTAAGTAGCCTATAAGCTGTTAGACCAATGCTTGGTGGTATATGGACATATATTATTGTTCTTTTTCTGTAATTGTTTGTTGGCTCAATCTCAAGACAAATGACTACGCCAATCATTACTTTTAAAACCTATGGTCTATATCTCAACCTCCAACTTATATCCCCAGATAAGTCATTTATTTCACTAACCTCCATGAAGCCTTCCCTGATTTGAGACTCAATTAGGAAACATTCTTTGTACTCCTGGGTACCCTGTGACTACTTCTTATCCTGCATCTAAATGACTTGAAATGGGAGCCTGTGCCATAGTAACTTTCTATCCAGCACCTAGTAGTGTTAAATTTGCTCACTCATTTATTCAACAGATACATAATGGGTGCAAATACAAGGGCTATTGATACCTGCTAGTTGGAAGAGTCATTGCTATGTGCTAGAGCAGAAAAACTAGTAACAACAACCACAAAAATAAAAACTCATAACTAAATTGGGAAGATAAATTCTACATGGATAAAAAGTTTAATGATTGTAAATAATGCATAATTACAAAAAAAAAAAAAGAAAAACTCTCTCACGTGTTTCACCAACTGTGACATCGGAGTGGCAAGCAAACTTCTAAATAGCACAGGAAAAACATTGCAGACAAAAGGAAGCACAGGGCCAGGAATCACCTGTCTGTATGCTTCATTCAAGAGGCGTGGTTTGCTTTGGAATTTTGCATCTCAGTCACCAAATACACCTTATAAACTGCAGAACATCATTGTCTAAACAGCAGCATCTTTGTGTGCATGTATTAACAGTGGTATGTCTTGTAATCCATACTGATCTAGGTTTGATGAAATAAGGTCGCAGGGTCAAAGAAAAGCCAATTATTATATATGCATTTTTTTCCACAGAGGAAATATTAGACAGTATAAAGGCTACCTGTCTGAAGATTGTGTTAATCTCTTCTGCAGCAAGTAATTAAAAATTAAAGGTTGTAAGTATCCTAGAAAGAAGCTCCTGCCTCTGGAAGCCCAATGTAAGAGTTGATGAACTTGATTACAGCAAGCCTGGCTTTGACAGCCTAGTGATGAGGGCACAGGCTGCAGTGGCCACAGGCAAACACTCTGTGCTTCTTCACTGTGCGCTGGTGCTTTCTAAAGCAGATCATCTCTCTCACTGCTTCTAACCTGTCTTGTGAGTTTTATAGAAAGCGAAAATACAACTATTTTGCAAAGCATAGATAACTCCCTCTTCTGCCCGATGGCCACCAGTGTCTGTAGCTGTATTTGGAAAGGTGATAAGCGGTTTATCACTTCCACTGAAGACATCTCCTTACTAAACAAGACTTGTTTCTTAAGCGTGACATGGTAGCAGCTAGAATCAGACTTTTGCTGAGCTTCACAGGAACCGAAAAGCTGTACTGCTCATAAACACACTACAACGTCCCACTTGGCTATTATAATGTTTAATTTATTTGATGTTTTGACTGATTTCACACTTACACATTAGGAATTTCATATTATAGTCACACTAATATTTTTAAATTTCCTTGCAATGCCATGACAAATAGGAGAAAATAGATGTTTTTTTGCCACAGACTTTCTTTAGAAGAAATTAAAAACAGACTTTTCTGCTAGCTTATATTACTCTCTATGTCTCTCATGTACATGAGCATGTACGTACACACACACACACACAGAGAGAGAGAGAGAGAGAGAGAGAGAGAGAGAGAGAGAGAGCAAAGTAATATTCTCCTGTCAAGCTAAAACCATCTTATTTTGATATATAAACACATATCACATAATTTGTATCTTTAATCAACACATCTAATTTGGCTAATGCGCATGGGTGATTGGGAGTCTATGTGCTAATAACAGTGTCTGAATGCTAATGGCTGGGAAAAGCTAAGTGCCTGAGAATAGACCTGGATTAACGATGAGCGTTTGCCTCATGGCTTCCCTAGAACTGTTTGGTTTCACCTCCATTTAACCTTGACATTTATAAAAAAAATTTAAAGGTTTCATAAATAGGAATCCAGCTTCAACACAAAGCCAAATGCCAAAAAGCCTTACACAAAAAGCCCTATGGGGAAAATATTCAAGGCCAAGCAAGAGCATCTTTTTAAATTCTTGGCACTTTGACCTTACTATAGAAAGATGGCCCCAAAATTAATGAGTCTAAAAGAACTCCCAGCATATATACATACATGCATATATATATATATATGATATCATACATGTATATATATATATCATATATTAAAATGATATATATACATATATATATCATTGCTTTCGACAATACGCAAGAACCTTTGGCTTTAAAGAAATGATAATGCCATGTTTACATAGTCCTGCATGCATATAGAATTCCTTTTTCAAATCATTTAGTTGCTGTACATAGTATATTATTACCCAACTCTGAGATTCAAAATCACAAATCTCCTCCTCAATGACTCTTTTTAAAGAGTCTCATAGCTATCAACATGGGACTTGGAAGAATCGAGCTGAAACTGGACTAGAAGCCTCCTCTCTGAGGGCTAGCTCGCACAGTATCTGCAGGTGCTAAGCAAGATGTCAAAGAAGAAAAGCCAATGTCCTACCCATCTGTAATATATATGCAACCACAACAATGACAAGTGTGACAAGATAGCCTCATACTTGTTGGAGGTGACCAATAGTCATCTAACTGGCCCACTCAAGAAGCTAGAATTTCATGCCCAGTGCTGGAAAACTAGTCAACTACCTGTGGCTAAGAATGTTATAACCCTAACAAGATCCTACTCCTGCCTCTTTCCTAAACCAGTATAATCTCCAATTTAATCCTAAATGCCTGTCCTCATAGCTGGAGATAAGTTTAGCTGTCACCCCTCATCAAAGAGGCTTTTGCTTTCAACAGATGGAGATCCTCACATAAATCTACAACTGTTCAAAAATGCAGTGAACAACTGATCTTGGTTTGCCAAAACCCCAATTGGTACACTTATGATACCTAAGGTTCAGGGAATATCACGAAGAGGGGTGGAAAGATTGTAAGAGTCAGAGGATCAGGAACAGCTGCTGTGGAATAACTTTTTTTTTATGTGACAGGGAGTTTCACACATGAAACTTTAACAATATGGTGATCTAAATAAGACATGCAATAACACCACCAGCTGGTGCACCAAAGTAGATGGAGAAAAGTATCATTAATCTTCATACCTAAACAACAAGCTATGGGCAATTAATGGCTGCTAATAGAGGGAGAGCCTGGCTTCTTCGGGGATGATAGCTTAGTTACCCTGATAAGTTACTGAGTCCAAAGTGATCAGCTTTAAACACACACACATATGAGCCACACTAAATGAACTCAAAATGAACTCAGCAGGTTATACATAAAAGTAATAATGAAAGAATAGGCCATGAATTTCAGATGGAATTGGCAGAGGCATGGTAAGAGCATATAAATATAGTATTCTGATATGAAATTATTGAAAAAAATTAAAAAGTTTTAATGAAAGAATCTCATAGCATACAAACTATTTAAATTCAATTAGTTCATTCTTCCCTGAATTTATCTGACAGAAGAAATTCTCTTCTTAGCAACAATATTTTGGTAAAGTTGTTTAAATAAAAAAAGATAACCAGAAGACAGATTGAAGCCCACAGAGCCTGGGGTCAACTTTGCTTTAATTGCCTGTAAATCTCAGAGTGAGTCATGGGCTCGTGGTTCATGCTTTTTAGTAAATGAAAAGGTGGGACTCCATGAACTCCGGGGTCTTCCCAGGCTCATAAATTTAAAATTTATGAAAATGAGGGCTAGAAGGAAATGTTGGACACCACCTGAAGGTGGCTTTTCTAGGTGGAAACAACAACAATACTCTTCAGTCTCACTAACAGACCTCCCAAGCAGCCTGAACATGTGAGCACAGCTGTAAAGCTGTACCTTGTCAACAGAAATCCAGTTCAGATCAGGAAGAAAAGATGTAGCAAAACAAAAAGGGTAAGAAAAGGACAGAAAACAAAATCCGCTGGGAGAGCATGCTGAGAACCAGCCTTCTGTGCAATGATATCAGTCTAAAGAAGTGTTAGAGTGAAATGACTGGTTCAGGGGTGAGACCAAAACCAGGATCATGCACATGGCTGATTAATGTATCAACAAGCTCCTGTGGAGTGCTTGGCCATAAATGGAGTATCTATATCATTACCTCTGCCCCCAAGGCTCAGGGATTATCAAGAAATGGGGAACATAAAAATTATATAAGACTCAGGTCATCAGGAAGCACAGTCAATCAGTCTTATGAGTATGACAGGATCAACGAATTCATTAATTTACAGAAGCTATGATTGCCTAAACAAGATAAAGCCAGTCATACCAGCAAGGAGGAAGGAGGGAATCAGAGACCCTATCCCTAAAAGAGGAGCATTGATAGTTGACAGCTACTAGGAGAGGAAGTGAGTTCTGATCCCTGGTAGGTTAACCATGTTAGGATAGAACAAATTGGACTTAGGAGGTTTTTTTTTAAGGGAGAATATGAAGTTGGTGAGTATTTGGGAGGAGTGGATCCAGGGGGAATTAAGAGAAGTAGCAAGTAAAACAATCAAAAGTCATTGTGTACATGTATGAAATTTTCAAATAATTCACTTAAAATAGTGTGTGTGTGTACTCCTTTTATTTAAAAAATAAAGAAAAAAAGAAAGAGAGAGAGAGAGAGAGAGAGAGAGAGAGAGAGAGAGAAAGAAAAGAAAAGAAAAGAAAAGAAAAGAAAAGAAAAGAACAGACCAGACCCATGACACCTAAGATTCTGCAAGCACAGTCACCTGAAGCAAAGAAACCATAATATACTGGATGAAATTTAAACTTATACCTCATCTTTTCCTTGTGACTCAACTGCCTCTTTATAACTATTATTAACTTAGTGTGAAATTTGCCTTACAATTCAGTAAAGAAATAATAAATATATTAATTAATTAATTAACACAAAAAGTAGTTGAATGTGGTCAATTTTTCAGTCCAGAGTCCCTCAGGGTTCCCATATCTCTAGTCTATGAAAAGAGAGGCTACTATGGCTGAGTCCTCAGATTGTGAGTAAGGATGGCTGATACTGACATCTCCAGAGAATAAAGTGGGGACAGGAGCTAGCTTGGCTTAGGGAATGCAAAATATGAATTGGAAGACCTGAGCAGGTTTAAAGCTGAGACTCCAGGACCAAATCAAGGGAAGGGGCGACAGACTAACTCCCTGTGCTACTTTACTGTGCGCATACCTTTCCAAATATTTTTGAGCAATAACTGTATGTTATGAAATGGGCACGGGAAACAGGAATGCTTAGCCAATGAGATAAATACATAAAAACCCCTGAGATTGTGACACTCACGTGGCTTTGAAGGTCACTGATCCAAAGCTCATCTCAGAGCAAGGAAAGATGAGATGCAAAAGGAAGGCAGTCAGTAGAATGGATGGCAGGAAGCACAGCTGGAAAGCTCATCTGGGTGCTATAGTGTGTGCAAAGAGAAATGGCAGCAAGGACCTGACACACTGCTTATTCTTAAGCCCCTTTATTAAAGATGTATTAGAGAAAATGTGCCTTCACTTGGGGAAGAGCCACTAAAACTTAAAAATAATGATTTTCTAAAAAAGCTGGCTATAATTTCTGTCCATTCAATGTTGTCTCATCTGCCTCCTCATAGACAGTGTCGCTATTAATTCCTGAATGTCCCTGCAAGGTCCATGTGTTAGCTGCTTGATTCCCAGAATGTGGCCACTGAAATTTGAACTGTTAGAGTATGGAGGTGTTGGGGAGGAGGGAGGATGGGGAGATGACTCAGCTGTGAGAGCTTTGAAGAGTAGAGTTTAAATTCCAAGAAACTTAGTGCTGAGTGGGCATGGCATCTCCTCCCAACCCCAGCCATGATCCCTGCCCCATAATTCCATATTCAGAGCAAAACTAGCTAACAAGACGGGTCATTTCAGTGTCATGGATTTGATTGAGAGGCCCTACCTCAATGGCTAAGGTGGTAGAGTTATTGAGGTTGATTAATAACTTTGACCTCAGGCCAGCCTCCACATGCACATGCAAACACATACAATACATGTGTGCCCACACACATGCAAGAATATCATGCACATGCATACACCACACACAATATCAATCAGGGCCTAGTGAGAGGTCTTTAGATCATCTTAGTTTATGATTGAAGAGAACTCTGAACCTCAGCCTCTTCCTCTTCTATATCCTGGCTATGAAGTAAGCAGTTTTTCCCACATACTCTGTCAAGGCAGAATCAAAGGATGGGAAGAGAAGCTTGCCACCAGGGAACTGGCTGTACAGAGATAAATCCCAGTAAAGTGTCCTGCCCCAGAGAGTGTTGCAAGTGGAGGTGTGGAGGCCAAGGAAACCATCCAGGGCTGCCCTGGGGATGCTCCCTCCATGGCACTATGCTCTGCCTTGTTAAGCATTCACTTTGCCCCGCACAGAGTACTCTACCCAATCAGAGCTGCAGTTCCATCTTAGAGAGAGAATGAGTGAAGGCTCCTGCTGCAATGATTGCAATTATTATCACAAATATAATCAAGCACTAATGAGAAATCAGAGGTGGTAGGATAATGAAGGGCAATTGCATATTATGAAACATTGAGTTAATTTGAAAGTATATGGTACAAAATATTAATAAAGCCTCCAAGTTATGCACAAAATTCAAAATTATGCAATTTCAAAAAGGTTGTTTGATTCATCAGGAATTGTTTAGTCTCGATGCTGTTATGTGAAGGGGGTTATAGCCGTGTTTACACACTCTCACTTGAGCCGGTAAACAGAAATACCCACTATCAGAAATACTATTGTCAGATCTGTGAGGAAATTAATCTTAATTATCTCAGTCTTGAATTATGTAAATTCTTCAAAAATCTATTCCTTGCATAAATAGCTTTCTCTGTAGAAGAGAGCTTGGAAGGCATTTCAGTAACCAGCAATAGTAGTTGTAAAGACATAGGGGTGAGAAAGAGGCAAAGGAGAGAGAAAATGAAAGAATATAGCAAGTTTGAAATAGTCAAGAACATAGGAAGGGAAGGTGGACTATAAACCAATAACTGCCAAATACTAGCGTTCCTTCTGAGTCTCTGGCCATGATGAATTTTTGTATATTGCTAGTGAGATGGGGAAAACAAAGACACTGACGTTCATGAAGCTACAGCACAGAATGTTCACATGCTTTCAAACATCCTGGATTATCAAAACATGTCCTCCAGAATCTGACGACATTAAAATTCTTTACCGGCTATGAATGCTGGCAGTGGCAGGTGACAGGTAGGATTAGGTTGGATTTATTTGCTTATAGAGGGCAAAGGGCATACATATGTGCACACTCACAAGCTATACCACGTGGAGGTCATATCCACTTCCATCTTGTGGGTTTTGGTACCAAGCTCAAGCCAACAGTGTTAGTGGTAGGCACATACGCCCACTGAGACATCTTGCTGCCCCAGGATTTGGTTTTATTAGTATCCTCAGTGAATCAA
>NW_023045066.1:0-48465 GCF_011762505.2 Arvicanthis niloticus | reverse complement strand
GGTCCTGGGTTATATTAGAAAGCAGGTAGGCAGAACATGAGGAAGAACAAGCCAGGAAAAGCATACTCAGATACCATTGTGTTATAATTGCTTACATGTTCAGGATAGTAACTTACAGTCTAAGAGTCACAGACCATACCATGTAGCCTATGTATATAGAGGGTGTTATCATCTAGGTTCATTTAAGAACACTCTGATATTTGCTTAATGGCAAAATCACCCTTTTCAAGTCTTGGGAAGTATCTTTGCTGGGCATCGTGCTGTATGATATTCATGAGGGAGAGGCATGGGATCATTTGAGTCTAGGAGTTCTGAAATTTGTGTTCTATGTTGATAAGAAGGTCTCACTAATTTCATCATCAATATGATAACCTTTGGCAATTGGGACTGGGTGGTGTGTGGATGGGCGCTACCAGGCTACCCAAGTGGTGAACTTGCCCAGGCCATAAAGTATCTCACCTACCCGGTATATGTGTGCACATGCACAAACACACATGTAGTTATTTGTTTTATTATTAATTCAGTTTTGACTAGATACTTATTTTTATATTTAAGAATAGAGATTAGGACAGTGTAGTTGTGTTCAGTTAAGAAAAACATGATCATAAAACTTAGTTACAGGGTGCTCTGCACTACGGATATCAAAGTATTCAAGCCTCCAGTCTTTTGGAGAAGAAAACTAAAACTGACTACTAGTGCTGAATGCATTGCCCAAGGTTGGTTTCCAGTTAGTTAGAGGGCTAGAGAATTTCAGTTTCTTTAGGGCACAGAACAGTTTTATGAAAAGGGCAGGACATTCGTTCGCTCTGCATAACCCAAGAATGCATTCTTTTTTTTAGATGTTTTCTTGACAAGACGGACTAGCCTTCATCCAGTCCTTACACAGGCACTTATACTAACTGCCAACATGCAATGTGTCTGGAGAGGTGTTGACTTCTGGATAGCAAGCAGCAGAGAAGAATGAGACCAGGAGTGAGAGGATCAGCCAGATGGCAACACCAACTGCTCTCACAAAGCTGGGCTTTTAATAAGTGAGCTTACTGCAAACAAAACTAATTAAGGCAGTTCTTCTGATTAGAATACTATAGACAGAAGCAAATAAAAAATATACTCACATTCCACTTTTGATAGCATTTCAAGGGTCAGGAAATCTGTTTGTTTGTTTGTTTGTTTGTTTTCCCTTATAGCAGTTATTCCACCAGACTACACTTGAGAATTCAAATTAACTGTATTTGTTAATTAAACAGCTCTCTGATTTCCCTAGACAGCAAGTGCCAATTCACCCTCCCACCTAAACAGAATAATAAGCCCCTGAAAGGAGAGCTGTTTGTCATACCTGTAGGTGATGGGTTGGATGGGATTTAAGGGGAAATGAAGAAGAGACAAGAGGGAGAATGAAAACAGAAGACAAAGTCTAGACACACCACTAGTTTGTGAGGGAGAACTGTTATAAAGAACCTGAAAGAGTCTGTCTGTTGGGTGATACAAACTGCTCACAGGCTTAGGTTGACTGACAGGGTGGGCACCTTTAGTGTTACAGAGGCCACCCAGAATTGCTGTTGCTGTGAAGATGTGAGGAGAAGTACTTGAATCAATAGTACATATTTTACACATGAGGAGAACACATTAATAATTATGATGAATTTGAGGTCTTTGAGTAAATCTTCCCCAGGTGGTACGTCACGAATAGCCTCCTTAGCAGAGTGACTTTCATGGGAAGCCATTAGGAATATCAGGCTTCTCAAACTCTGTAGGCTAGAGACTTGAACTTGTTAATTTCTGCAGTGTCTCCTCAGCACTTATACTGAAATCAGTTCTTTAGTCCTTTCTATCCTAATACTACATACAATGTAGATTTCATGTTTAATATCTTTGGATTTTTAGTTTGTGACTACAAAAAGAGTGAGCATACTGTAGGAATTATTGGTCTAATATACAAAGACATCTTTAAAAACATTTACCTAGAGTACATACAGTCACACATATGGTTGGCACTGACTTACAAAAGCGTCTTGCTGGCATTACTCTGCTATTGACAATAGAAGACATCTAGTTACTTTTATGTGTATGAACATCTCTGGAATTTCACCCCTGTAACATGTAGATGTTCATCTTTAAATGGACATATATAAGATTTATTTGTATAGATTTAAAGCAGTGAAAAACAATTTGATTAACCTCCTTAATCCCTCTCTTTCTCTAAATTCCTTTTCAGTCACGAACAAATGGCAAGAGTTTGCTGTCAGACTCTTTAAAACGATAGAATGTTGCGCAGAGTTTAAAGAATGTGATGTGTTAACTTATGAGAGGAGGGGTAGGGTGGTGCCACATATACCCTGTTGTGGTTTCGGAGTTGACTCTGCTGTGTTCTTGCTGTGGGACCTTTCATACAATGGGAGACATGGTGGGCATACAATGTGGGCAGAATCATCTCTCTACCATGTGAGAAGCTGGGAGGAAGAAGTTTTACATTGGCAGTCTCAAAATTTGGGCTTCACAGCTAAAATTTAGGGATTTTATCTGACAGCTTTATGCATCATTGAGTATGGACAATAAAATAATAATTGAATGCTACCATTTCCTCAAAAAAGCCATTCGATATTCAAAATTAAATACACATAAATTTAGTAAAAAGCAGTCTGTGTGGTGACATTTTACTTACCTTAAATTTTTGTTTGTTCGTTTTGGAGTAAAGTGTAGTTCTGGATTTTGATTCAACAATGTCATCATGGTCTACTTCTAGTATAGTGTCTGTTTGGGAAATATATTTTCATCCCAGTTATAAAATACAGTTTCATGTTAATAAACATAAGCAGAGTAGAGGTAAGAAAACCAGGAGTCACAGACCATGCAGTCCCTATGGCTTCTTTTATTTCCTCTCATTGGGATAGGAAGGATGAAGATTCATAGCCGAGGAGTTAAATCAGCTTGAACTGGGAGCTCCTTTTCTAATCTACTGCTCCACCTGACTTCCGGAAATTCTAAAGCTAGGCTTAGTCTCAGCATAGAGAATAAGGACAGTTTCTAAAAACAACTATCTGCACATGTGAACATTTTACCATGCATGGCATGACCTAAATCCATTGCTTTGGGTTCTGTCCTCACCTTTGTGCACAACAGGAAACTCATCAGGGTTCTAGCAGTTCCCCCTGTATGGTGAATGGACGCTTTCCTCTCAGAAGGCCCATAGCAATGAGTTTGTACACTGTAGGTGACCAAGGAACTCAAAAAACTCTGGGGAGGTGGTATGGGCTTGTATACTTCTAAAGTCTGCTGCTTCTGTTTCTTCGGCTTGGACAGGTCTCAGACAGCATGCACACACGTGCTGGAAGTGTGCACTTTGTCGAGACTCTTGCCTTTCTTTTCATGTTGCTTAGTGTGATAGTAAGTTGGAGGATGAGCGTGAGGACATCACTTCCTGTTCTTTTATAGACTGGGTTATCTTAAATCTCTGCTGTGCCTGCCTCATCCAATGGCAGAGTATGGCTTATCAGGAGAGTAAACCATTGGCACCTCACCTAGGGGTGAGGCCAAGGACCCTGGCTTTCTTTATACATTTTCATATTCTACATCAGCAGACGTTATTGTCTGTTTTGGATACAGAAAGAGAATTCCTGAGAATGGGTACTTTGTAAAGTAAAGAGGTACAATTTGGCTCATGAATTTGCAAGTTCAAGAATGTGGATCTGATGAGTGCTTGACTTGTGATGAGGGCTGTGTTCTATGTTTTCCCCATCCCATGACAGAACATGGAAATGCAAAAATCCAAGGATGATGTCAGACTATCTGGATAATCTGGTCTCATGACAAATTAATCCCTATTAAACACCCTGCTGCTGCTCAACATCCTTGTCACACTGAGAAAGAAGCCTCCGGTTGAGTTTTGATATGAATAAAGTTTATTCATTCTATGCCACCAGATTTCGATCGTCTTTTCTAGAAATCTTTGGCTAAAGAAGCACATTATCCTCCTTTGTTGACACTTTAATATGGTTTTTCTACAGCTAGAGCTTGAACTTGTTTGGAATAAAGCTTTCAGTGAAAGTGGGAGGGTCACAGTAACAGAAGGGAGAGATGAAATCTATAGCAGTTTCATTATAATCATTCTTTGACTAATGAGGCAGCCATGCATTCTCAATAATGTCAGGGATACTGGAGATTTATCATAACACATTAAAGGGTAATCAGAGTGTGTCCTGAGATAAACAATGAAGTCAAACATACAGAAATGACAATAGAGAAAAGCACCAGCTAGTCAAAGGCTCGTGAATGTGGGTGCTCCAGGGAGGACTGGATCTGCTCATATTTCTCTTGTATGAATTTCTGCACTGCTTCATATGCACCTGAGAAATTAATTCACATACACTACTTATTCCACAAATATTTATGTTTGCATTCCATGTGGGTGCAGTATGATAGACACTAGCAGGCAGAGTAGCATAGAGAGAGGTCAGAAGTCTGTAGTCCGTCTGATACATTCACAGCTGAAGGGAAGTAGCAATGAGAAACATATAACAGAGAACCCAAGGGGCAGGGTGCTGTTAGAGTTGTGGGATCCCATGCTCTGGGACATGGCTCACAGAATGATTGTCATATTAGTGTTGGCTACTCAAAAGAGGAATGATGTGTGGTTGGTTCTTGAGCGGTGTTTGAGTTTGGATGACAGGGATATGCGAGCTGTCTGAGGCTATAGAGGCGAAAGTGAGTGGTGTTTTCAGGATCAGAGAGGAGATTAGTGTCTGTGCTGAGCTCTTGCTTAGCTTCCAACAGGTTGTTTTAGATAGTGTGTTGATGCCCATTTACACAAGGTATCATTCCTAGATGTTTTGTGATAGCAACATTAGTTTGTTACATAAGGAGTAGTGGGAAATGTTCTCATCTGTTAAAATGGCCAAATTCATGACAGGAAGCAACTGAAGGGAGAGGGCATGGAAGCAAGTTGCTCTATGGAGGACACATGGTGGGGTGGGGTTGGCAGCAGCATCTTGGTTACATCTCCTCAGCTGAACATGAAGCAGAGAAAAGATTGGAATTGGTTTGGGGTGTAAGCATGAAGACCTGCCCCCCTCCACCATGGCCACTCTCTCTAGTATTCCCCTCCTAAAAGCTATACAACTTTGTAAAACATCACCACCAGCTGGGAACTGAATGTGCAAACAGTTGAGCTGCCAGAACAGTTTTTTCTTCTTTAGACTTTGTGATTAAACTTAGTGTATCCTGGAAGCTAGTGCCTTATTAGTACAAACAAAAATTCTCACTGGAATTTTATGACTCAATTTAATTATAATAGCTTACCCTTTTTATTTGTTTTCTTAAGGGATCCTGAACTAAAAAAGTTTCACATCAGCACTTGAAGGCTTTATTTACCCTGATTAAATAATCTTCTTCAAATATTTATTTTATTTTCCAAGCCAGTGTTATAATGAATTATACTTTTGTTATTGTTGGGGAGTTTACAACCAGAGAGTCACCAACTAAGAGAACCCATCTTCTGATTAAGGCTTCTGAGTCAATAATGAAGAACCTATAAGGTTTTAGGAAAATATGACCTAGTTAGACATACACGAACTGGAAGTGAAAAGCATCTAACTAATTTTTTACAACCATAAAGGTCGAAAAATAACCTGGGAACATTGTCAGCTCTGGTTCCCCAGGTGTAGCAGTGTCTGTGACTTCGACACTTCATCCATTGCTCTTTACTTTTTCACCATGATATTTTGACCTCATTTTATTCTGTAGTGTTCTCTATCAAGCCAGGGGAACTTTTCCTATCTTGCTCACTCTACCTGTGTAATTTTTGGGGCTTAGTGAAGGCGTGTAGGGAGGAGTAGGGTCCTGTAGAACCTGTGGGAGCAAGCCTGTAGGGCATATTCTTAGTTAGTGATTAATGTGGGAGGGCCCAGCCAATTGTGGGTGGGGCCACCTCTGGCCTGATCATTCTGGCTTCTATAAGAAAGCAGACTATAAGCAAGCCATGGGGAGCAAGCCAGGAAGCAGCATCCCTCTGTGGCTGCTGCATCATATCCTGTCTCCAGGTTCCTGCTCTGACTTTATTCAATGATGGGCTAAGATGTGAATGTGCAAGCGAAATAAATGCTTTCCTCTTCAGCTTGCCTTTGGACATAGCATTAGATTACAGCAATAGTAACTTAACTTAGTCGCTTTTTGGAGTTGGAGAGGAAACAGTAAAATTTTCTTAAAAGACATCAAGCTTTCTGTTGTTTTCCTATATGTACTGAGATGATGGCAATATTTAGGACTCTTAGGAAATAAACTTTTCTTAAAATACATAACTCAGTGTTTATGTTTGAACCCATGGCTGTTCACCCTTTCCTGTGTTAACCCATTCTTCTTTAGATATTAAATGTAACGAATCTGCTTTAATGCTTGATTACGAGAAGAATGTGATTTTTCTGTGATATCAGTGAGTTTGCATTATAAAAGTCTGAGTTCTAGTTTTAGTTTCTTACTCTGCCCTCCATTCTGTGGTCTTACATGAACATAAACTCTTTTATAGGCAGTTTCTTTTTATAGTATTCAGAATGCTAATTTTATTAGCCCATAAGCATCTAAGCTAAATGGCTGCTTTTAGCTAATTCTATTTATAAATGAAATCTGAGTGTAGTCTCTCTCCAGTACCCCTGAATACACAAAAAATGCATGCATCAGCCAGATACTGGGATGGCAACACTGAGAGCCCAGTCCCCACAGTATCAGAGTCTCTCGAAGGAGACGTACACATTACAGCACAAAAGTGTTCATTTCGCACAGCCCCAGCCGTCAGAGTCATAAGTAATGAACATTCAGAAGTGTCGGTGTATTAGCCACATGGGGATTTACTTTCCTGGGGGTCAAGTTATGTCCACTCAAAGGGTCTTTCAGCTTTCACAGTGAATGTACAAGTTTCAGGACGATAAAAATGACAGTTCCCCCATTCCCAGTCTACCTCTCCCAGGCTCAGCCAGCACGTGTGGCAGAATGAAAGGGAGGAGAGGGCAAAGAAACACTATTAGTGGATCTTTGGTTTTTGTCTCAGGGTGCTTCATTTTATATTAATACTGGTTCATTTACTTCATGGTCTTCAGCATTCATCTATAAATGCCAGAGAAGTCAGAATTTCCCTGGTACTCTGTTCCCTACCCTCAAAACCTATCCACTTGTAATATAGCTAGGGAGAGGTAGGGATTCTTTAACTTTCTCAAGGCCTCCCTTGTACAAACCAATTATGAGAAAAAAGAAAGTTAAAAGGGAGCTTTGGTCATGGTATCAACATTTGGCCATTCTGAACATCATACCTGAAAGGGCCCAGTGACAAGGTCTCAGGATGGCGGCAAATGCAAGCTGGCTGCTTGAATTTATATCTAAGCCTTCACAGTTAACTACAGATATCCCAGCTCCAGGTCAGGTGGTTGTGGCACAGTGATTTTACAAAAAGTAGACAGAATGCTCATTTGTTCAAATGACCCTCTTGAAACTAAACATTCTTATTGAATCTCATGTGAATTTCTTTCTGTGCTCCCTAGAAAGAAACTTAAATAAACAGACAAACAGATAAAAACTCAAGTCGCTTACAAGAAGATTAAGTTAAGCCTGGATGATATTTGGGAAAAATTACAAAGACACTGATCTGTTTTCACTCTTTTTCTTTCTCATTATGAACAGTATAAAATTCTCTTTTTTGAGTAGTTAAATGGAAATTGTCTCTTTCAGTTGTCTAGTATGCTTATTTTAGACAAAGATTTTAATATATTGACTGATGAACCAGCTCTATTGGTAAGTCTCTACTTGTAATTGGAAATTTGGAGAAGTCATCATTTCTGCTTTTGAGATCTAGCATGCAGGAATAAGTTGTTCTGGGATATGGTAACAAATTTTGTCTTTATGGAGTTATCAAAATGTAGAGCAAGGGAAGACCAGATCCTCAACTGACAAAGGCTACTTATCTCATTATCTGTCTGTCTGTCTGTCTGTCTGTCTGTCTCTCCCTACCTTTTATCTATTCATTCATTCATTCATTCATTCATTCATTCATTCAGCTTCTGTTACACATTAGACTCTGAGTTGCTATTTTATAATCATGCTTCCTGGCTTCTTGAACTTATATTTATCTCCTACTGGTCTCTAGCTTTAATTGGCATCATCATGGTTTTCTGTAACTAAATTGTGAACCATGAAATTGAGGAGAGATCTGGATGAAAAGTAGATCTTAGGGGATAGTTGGGAAGATTGAAGTCCTCAGTAGTGCCGACTCTTACCTACCGTGTAAGGAAACGCAACATCGGGTGCTGCAAAGCTGCGTTGGTGACACAGGGCTGCACTAGCTCTGTGCTCTTGGCAAGAGGTTCCTAGTGGCTTCTCAAGAACCTCTAGATGCGGTAGGCTGCACCCAGTGGTCCAAGGGCCAAATCAAGTCACAGTCATGTTTTTATTTGGTCCTTATACAGTATTAAGCAACTGAAAAAATCATATAAAAGTCTGTTTTTTCTTTTTTTTTTTTTTTGGTTTTTTTTTTTTGTTTTGTTTTGTTTTGTTTTTTTTTTTGACAAATTGGAAGGCTTCCTGGGTCTGGCCTATCATCTGTATACAACAGTGGAATCAGAGCATGGCCTGTACTTTGGAAGGAACATTCTAGCTTCTTATTTCTATGTAGCAATATATCATATTGTAAAACAGCAACCATTTCATTATGTTTAGGGATTTCGTGTGTCAGTGGGAATAGAGTAAATTGTTTCCTCTCCACATTTTGTGAGGTCTTTGCCAGAGGACTTTAGTTCTGGGGTTAGAATTCCATGGTGGTCTCTTTACATATGCATTACATGCCTGGGGTGGGGAAAATAGGTTTTCTTTGGGAAATCTGTGGCCTCTGGGGAGATTACAGAATTTCATGTGGTCCAAGTTTAAATCTGAATGTTCACTTTGGGAGAAAGTTCCTTTTATCAAGCTGAGTTAGTATGAGTTAGTATTGGAGTGGGGCATCACATCCTTTAGGGCCTGGTCCTATGTTTTCTCTTGCAGAGATGGGTTCTCACCTTCATCCTCTTTTTCTACTTCTTAACATTGGGTGTGTGCATTTCTCACCATCTTACCAAGTCCCGGGGATGTAGCCATCATTTGTCTGATTATTATTTTAAAATGTTCTAAGGATATTATTATCATCATTGTGGACAATTAAATCATACTTAATAGTTATTGGAACTCCCAGAAGCTTTAGAAATAAGAAAGTACAGTTTCAGTAAGATTAAGATATCTAAAACTAGCATTGCAATTTTTTTTTTAATTTTCACTGAAGTTCCTCCTTCAATGAACTATTGAAGAAACTGGATGCTTCCTCTCACTCTTGAGTGTCCAATCTTTCAGACCATCTGCAGACTTGGGCAATCTGTCCTCCCAACCAACCACCCCTTTTTGTCCTTTGTCATCTCTACTGCCATTGCCTTAGCTCAGGTCCACATTGCTTCCCTCCCGGGGCCTGCAGTAGTCAGCTATTTACCTTTACTTTCCATCATCTCTAGTTCCTTCCCATTCAATGTGTCCTCTGTTTATCCTGTATCAGAGGATAATAAGGCAACAGTAGAGTTTCATTACCACTGGAAAAAAAAACCCCACTCTCCTTTTATCATATGTTATCTGGAATATCTGGACCTAGTTTAGCTCTTACACCACATACCCAAGTTGCTTCATTCCTCTAACAAAGTTGTTCTCAACCTGTGGGTTGCTCATGACCCTTTCTCAGGGGTTGCATATGATATATATATATATATATATATATATATATATATATATATATATATATATATTACAATTCATAACAGTAGTAAAATTACAAATATGAAGTACCAAAGAAAATAATTTTATGGTTGGGGATCACCACAACATGAAGAGATCTCTTAAAGGGTCACAGCTTTAGGAAGGTTGACAACTACCCATCTAACACATCCACACTTCAATCTGCTTTGATTATAATTGACGTCTTGTTTCTAAGTATTTGCTAGTTATATGTCCTAGGGTTTTATTGCTGTGAATAGATGCCATGACCATGGCAACTCTTATAAAGGAAAACATTTAATTGGGCCTGGCTTATAGTTCAGAGGCTTAATCCATTATCATCACCTTGGGAAGCTTGGTGGCACACATGCAGACATGGTCCTGGAGAGATAGCTGAGAGTTCTACATCTAGATCTGCAGGAAGCAGGAAGGGAGAGAAATTGGGCTAGGCGCCAGCATCTGAAACCTTAAAGCTCATCTCCACTTACTCCAACAATGTCTCTCCAACTCCAGCAAGGCCACACCTCCAGTGATACCATTCCTTATAAGTCTGTGGGGGCCATTTTCATTTAAAGGACCATAGTATATCTGGCCCAAATTTCCACTGGAAGCCTTCTCTGGTGTTAGGTTTCATTTGCATTTCATTCCTAGTGAGTGGTTTTTTTTTTTTTTTTTTTTTTCTGTGTTTTGTAGTATCCCATAGCATTTGTCTGACTGCCTAATTCTAATTTAGATTTTTAAGGGAAGAAAATCCTTAGTTTCTTTCCATCAATACTTGGATTACTAGGACTTATGGAAGGTGTCTGTGAAGTGGCTGGCTGATTTTAGCCCAGCAGTGAGCCCATTCTGGATTTCTCTCCACGAGCAGCAGTGTTCTGTGGAGACTTACAGTTGGGGAGAGACTTTGGGTTCATATTTGATAGAGGGACTGCATCACTTCCTGTGTTGTTCACACTGTAAGAAAAGACTTATTCATTTAGGAAGATAAATAGTGACGATCTTTATTCACAAACTATGTCACTTGATTGTGTCTTTGTGTGTATCACCAACGTATAAAGTTTACTGCTAAATCTCAAGACAAGCTTTCCTTTGTGTGTAACAGAACTTCTGATCCTTTTTCTGGGTCCTCCAATGAACACCTGTATTTCCAGAGGCTACTCCACAGCTCTATTAGAAGCTACCTGGTAGGGAGAAGAACATGCTGTTTGGATCCAGGTGACCTCTGTACAGATTCTGACTTGATTTTTTTCATAAGCTTCATGCCAGTGGGGACAGCTTACACTACTTTTCAAAGGCTCATCTTATTTATGAAGTGTGGACAGCAGTTTTTGGAGGATGCTGACAAATGCTCATTTTTTTTTTCCTCCAGAGAGAACAATGTACTGGTGTTCTTCCTTCCATTTTTATTGTTTCATAACAGAATAGTCATCCCATCTCCTTTACCTCTTAGATGCTGATTGTGTCATTTCTACCTCAGCAGCTAAGAAGCTAATAAACCTCTTATATGAGATATCATTAATGAGGTACAAAAAGGGCATAACCTCACAGTCAAGAAAGCTGGAGGAGAGAGCTTGCAGGGCAACAAAGACTTCATTAGGGCTCAAGACTTTTATGTGTGTTCTTTAATATTCTGTTTTGAGACAGGGTCTTACGTAGCTCAGGCTAATGTTGACCTTGATATATTGTGAGGATGACCTTGAACTCCAGATCACCTCTGTCTTCCAGGTGCTGGGATGACAATCATGATTATTATGCCCAGATAAGCAGTTCTAACAACCTCCGAATGGATCACTTTGGCCTCTGCAATTTATTAAATAAACACTGAGCTGGGCTTTGACTGTCTTCAGACTCTCATAATTTTAAGCCCACTTAGTCCTGGAATTGAGGCACCCTTTCACATTTTTCTTTTATTTCAGTCCTTGTAGAAAGAGGTTGAGAGTGGTTCCATGGCAAAGTAGATCTGAAACACTTTGTTTAACAAAGATCTGCCTCTAGCTTAAGATCAGATTTTGGGTTGCAAAGAGGTGAAACTAAGAAGTTAAGATTACTGTTTGAAACAAAAAAACGTTTTCTAAGAATTGCCTTTTTGTCAAGGATGCTGGAGGAATGGAGAGAGATGACTTCTTCTTAGATCCCTACACTCCAGGAACTAGGCCAAACAGGGATTGAACTGCCTCTTAAAATTTTTATTATTCTGCACTCTAGGAACTCCTTGAAAAAGAGACTAATGCACATTTAATGATTGGATTTTAAAGAGTATTTATTTCAAGTACAAAAAGTTGCTGTTGAGGTGATTTTCTTTCCTGCCTTGATTCAGTTAAGGCATCGGCAGAGCAAAGCCTGGTAACTGGAAATAGAACAACCCAAATAGCCTCTTCTCATGAATGTGGCCGAATCACAGAGGCAACCAGTTGGTAGGAAGGCTTTAGTATTGAACTTAAAGTTTTGGAAAGGTCAGTCAGAGGCAGGATGCAGCAGATAAAGAGAGAAGTAGGACACAACTCCAGATTCATCAGAAAGGCTGTGTAGACATGTGGACTGGGATTGGCTGATGGAAGACGGTGATTTTGAACACTATGATAAGCACAACTTTCTGGGGGGAAAGTCATCATCATTGTACTGTGTGGTTAGTCGGGTAGGCTCTAAGGACACACAGGTTTAAATCCTGGCATTTCCAATTACTAGTTGAATGACCTTAGACAAGTTATAAAACTCTAGGACTTAGGTTTATCACTTAAAAATATTTTATTTTATGTGTATGTGTATTTTGCCTGTGTGTATGTCTATATGCCATGTGTATGCAGTATCCATAGAGGGCAGAAATTGAGTCTCCTAGGCTAGTGTTCCAGAAGGTAGTGAACTGCCAAGTAGGTACTGGAATTGAACCTGGGTCTTCTGGAAGAGCAGCTAGTACTCCAAACCAGCAAGCCATCTCTCTAGCAACTCAAGGCTCTCATTTTTAGTAAGAATATTGTAATAACTCCCACTTTATAGAATGATGAATTAAGAGAATTGTGTACATAATTCAATGATACCCGTATGCAGTAAATGCTACATAGATGTCTAATCTGAATTATGTAGATTTCTACCAGGCAGTTTGCAAACTATAGGTAAGGATCAATGGTAAGGTACATGGAAACTTTTACCAGTATGCATGTGGTCAATGAGTTTTATGGCTGTGGTGGATCAAATAAGAATGCCCCTCCCCATAGGCTCATGTATTTGAATACTAGGTCATCAGGGAGTGTCACTTGAGGAACTAGGAGGTGTGGTCTTCTTGGAATAGATATGGCCTTGTTGGAGTGTGTCACTGGAGTTGAGCTTTCTGGTTTCAAAGGCCCAAGCCAGGCCCAGTGTCTCTCTCTGCTTGCTGCCTGTGAACCTAGATGTAGGACTCTCAACTTCTCCAGGACTAGGTCTACTTGCCTGCCACCATGCTCCCCACCATGATGACAATGAACTAAGCCTCTAAAACTATGAACCAGCCACAGTTGAAAGTTTCCCTTTGTAAAAGTTCTCATGGTCATGGTGTCTCTACACAGCAATAGAGCACCTATTAAGATGGTGGCTTATACTTAGGTATATGGTTCATTTTGAGCTAATTTTTATGAAGTTGTAAAGTCAGTGTACATATTTTTTGGGAGGGGCCATATAGACTACCAGTTGTCTCAGCACTGTCCTCTGAAAGGATGTTCTTTCTTTATTGAACTGACTATCACTTTATGAAAGATCAATCGAGAATAACTATGTGGATCCATTTCTGAGTTCTCTCTTCTGATTTGTTGATGTTTATGACTATTGTTTTGGTAATTTTACAGTGCTAATGGTTCAATAGTGATGCTTTAGAGTAATTATAGAATTGCGCTAAATGTTTTAGATGAATCCTACAAGCTCATTGCTCTTCAGTACTGTGTTGGTCATTCCTGGTCTTCTGTTTTCCTACCTGTGGTGGTTTGAATATGCTTGGCACAGGGAGTGTCACTATTAGGAAGCATGGCCTTGTTGGAGGAATTGTGTAGTTGTAGGGTGAGCTTTGAACCCCTTTTCCTAGCTGCCTAGAGACAGTCTTCTCCTGACTGTCTTTGGATCAAGATGTAGAACTCCCAGCTTCTCCAGAACCATATCTGCCTGCATGTTTCTATGCTTCCTGCCTTGATGATAATGGACTGAAACTCTGAGCCTGTAAGACAGCCCCAATTAAATGTTGTCCTTTACAAGAGTTGTCTTGGTCACAGTGTCTGTCTTCACAGCAATGGAAACCCTAACTAAGACACTACATACATTAAAATGAATGCATTGATACACATTTGATAAAAAATTAAATGTTTTGTTGAGAATTTTATTTAAAGTTTATTATACTTGTAAATCAAGTTTATTTTATTGAGTCTTCCAATATACAGGCATAGAATCTCTCTGTATTTTGATCTCTCATTTTTAAAAATCAGTTTTGTAGTTTTCTGTGTATAGACTCATTTTATAGATTATTAAATCTTTTACATCTTTTATCTTCCATTTTAAATAAAATTGCTTTAAACATTCTGAATTCCCATTGTTCATTGCTTTAATTCTTAGCAAGAGTTTTTATAAGCTCATCTTTGACCTTGCTATCCCTATTCACTAGTTTTAGAAAGCTTTCATTTTTTATCAATTTTGGAGATTTCCTACTTATGACATCTGCTAGTATAAATGCAGTGTTATTTCTTTTTCCAGAATTTACAGTATTTGTTTCTTTTTCTCATCTTATTATGTGAGCTGGGATTTCTAGTACATTGTCAAACACAAATGGAAAATGGATATTTCACACTATTCAAGATCTAGAGTCTAGTTTCTTACTATTAAATATGATGTTACCTATAGGGCTTGGTGCTAGATCAGAGGTTCTCAGCCTGTGGGTCAAGACACCTCTGGAAAATCTCTATCTCCAAAAATATTTACAATAAAATTCATAACAGTAGCAGAATTACTGTTATGAAGTCATGATTGAGGGTCACCACAACATGAAGAGTATTAAAAGGTTGCAGCATTAGGACAGTTGAGAACCACAGGCCTTGATAATGTTTTGTCGCTCTTTCTTTCCATGTCTGTCTTTCTCTCTCTGTCTCCCTCTGTCTCTCTGACTCTGTCTGTCTGTTTGTCTCTCTCTCTCTCTCTCTCTGTGTACAAGAATGTGCATGTGCATATGGAACCAAAGGACAACCCCAGGTATAACTGCTCAGATGCCATATACTTTTATTTTTAGGCAGGGTCCTTCAATGGCTTGAAACTCACCAAGCAGGTTAGGCTGATTGGCCAGAGACATTGGTGTTTTCCTCCTTCTCCGCTTCCCACTGTTTATAGGCATATACCACCATGCTTGGCAATTTTTGCAAGGATTCTGGAGCTTGACCTTGGGTCCTCATGCTTACAAGGCAAGTATCTTACTGACTGTGCTATCTCTGTAGCACTAAATATTATTTATTACGTTAAGAAAAGTCTCTTGCTGGTATTTATGAAGACTGGGTTTTAGGTTTTGTTAAATGATTTTTCTGTGTCTATCGACAGAATATGCTTTTGCCTCTCTCCATGATATATTCTTTTTGAACTTGCTAATTTAATAACATCAATCTGTGCTGAAAATTCTTTGGTATTTTACAGGTAGTTGTACCCTGTACATTAAGAAGCTGCTACACAGCAGGATTAGTAAACTGTATGCTATGGACTATGGTTACTTCTGAGCTAGTTTTTATTTGACTCAAAAGCTGATAATTTTTTAATATTATGACATATTTGAGAAAGATCTAAAAACTTTTGTGATGGAAGAATTATGCCTCTCAAGTTTCATTGCCCACCAACAGTTGGAACCGAGCTGCTCTCATTCAGAAGCATTCACAGGCTTTTCAAGTCGAAAATACTGAGCTCTTTGTGCAGGACATGTTTGTTGTTGTATAATATCCCACTGAAAGACTAGCCAACGAACTATTTACTCATTCTATTACTGATGAGCTCATTTTGCTAGTTTCTTTTAATTATGAAGATAAAAAGTTGTCATGGACATGCTTATGCAAGCTGATTTATGCATCTAAGCACACAAACTTTGCTTGGACTATCTTTTCTGAGCCATCTAATGTCTGTGCTTGACTTTACTTGGCAAGACTACTTTTTTATTTTCAGAGTGCATTGATATTCAAGGCTCCATTTGCATTGTCAGTAGATGAATTTCTGATTTCTCTAGGTGCTCACCAACAGAGCTTGGAGAGTTCAGTGTTATTTGCCAGTATGCTACTGTAGTATTTCCTGTATATTTTCCTTCCTCAAGCCTCAAGCACAATAGAGCCTAGTAAAGTTCTGGATCTATTTCTGTATTATTTCACCATTTCAAGTCACTAATATTATATTATGTGTGTTTTCTTTAGTCAACTTCCAATATAAATCTGTTTACCTACTCTCCCATCTTCTATTTTCATTTAAATGGGTGTGATTGTTTTTCCTGCATATATGTCTGTGTACCATGTGCATGCAGTGCCTGAGAAGACCAAAAAGAGTGTGTAGGATCCTCTGGGACTAAAGTTACACTTGGTTTTGAGCCACTATGTCCACTATGCTATAAATGGAACCCTGGTCCTCTGGAAGAATGGCTGGTGTTCTTAATGTCTGACACATTATTCCCACCCCTGCCTACCTGTTTCTGATTGTAAACTTTATTGTATTTATACCACACAGTTCTCTAATATTTTTCAGTTTAGCAATATTTTCTTTTTTGTTTATTTTTATTTAAAGTCTTCAGTCTATATACATATACACAAACACTCATACATATAAACTAAAATTAAAATTAAATGTTTAAAAAATTGTTTATTATCAAATTAAACCTGTATACTATAAGAATGAAATACCAAAGTATTAATGGAATCAGAGAGTAAGGTGTAGTTATTTATTGCTATTCAGTAAGCAATTATCAATTTAAAATGGCTTATGAGTATAGTAGTATTCTGAAGAAAAAAGATGTACTTTTAAGAACTGGGTAGAAAACCACCTATGGTTGGTTGTTTTTCAGAAACCGTATTACTTAATATTCCTTTCATTGCAGGCAGCTTAGCAGGTCAGACATTTCTGAGAAGGCAGTTTGTATTTGATTTTTTTCTCAGTAGCTAAGTGGCATTCCGGAAGATTGCACATCAGAAATGTCAGTATTCTTAATGATAGTACAAACCACAAATGGATTGTCTAAAAGCTCACTGTGACTGGCCTTACCTAACAAAATAGCAATGGCAGTTGATCTCTCCTTTTCATTGCTTTCTCATTTCCAAAAATAGCATATAGTGAAATTTTTCCCACAAATCTGGAGGGAAAAAGTATATGTAGGTGGTCAAGAATATGGGGCTCTTGATTTAGCTATTAAACTACTTTTCCACTGTTACTAAAGGTCTTCTTTCAGCCAGACAATTTGTAGTACTAGATTGAGCTATATCCATTCTCTTTTCAAAATGTATTCCCATTTTATGAGAACATTGCTTTTTAACATTCTAATTCTCTTGATATCTTCTGTGTTTTTTTTTTCTTTCCTGACTTTAGTTCCTGGTATACCCATAGCAAGCACTAGCTTATGAATAAGAGATGAACCATATAGAAAAGGCTGAGGTAGACTAGACTCAGAGGTAGTCACTCAAGAATAGAATCTGTCCATGTTCAAGGTTTACTTTGACATTTAAAATTATCAGCTGCCAAGTCAGTGAGAGTTTGTCAACCACAAACAGTGGAGTGCATCACTAAACTTGGCCATTAGATGACTAAACCTGGCCATTTATTTGACATATTTGGGAAGAAGGACTGTCAGTTGAGGAATTGCTCCTATGCAGTTGGCCTGTTGGCAAGTATATGGGACATTTGCCCAATTGCTAGTTCATAAAGGAGGGCCCATCCACTGGTCCACTGTGGATGGTGCCATCCCTAAGTATGCGGGGTCTTGGACTGTATAAAAAAAAGGAGTTGAGCAAGCTAGGGGGAACAAACTGGTAAGCAGCATTTTTTCCATGACCTCTTCTTCAGTTCCTGCTTTGGCTTCTCTCCCTAATGGACTTGAAGACCCCCAAACTTGGGAGACCCTTACTCAAGTCTCGGGAAGTCGCGACCACCCACAAACTCTAAGACACCATACCTGGATGCAATCATCAGAGGTTTATTAGGGAAGAAAGATGGCAGCCAGCGGTCAAACTGCATACTTGAGCAGGAGTAGAGTTTGACAAAGCCAGTCAGTCTGAGGAGGGTTTTTAAAGGGAAAAACCACAAACCAGGGGAGTGGGAAGGGGGGGGTGTGAGGGGTTGTCAAGGATACATAACATAAAAATAGTGGAACATTTCAGAGGAACCCACTCTAAATGATTTAGAGTCATGTGAAAATCACTCTGTACACACATTCTTCTCAAGAATGTAGTTTTACCATGTCACTGTGCCCTACCCTGTCATTTACCAACTATTTCAGATTAACTATTTTTCTTCCCTGAAGCTTGAGAAATGTTAATCCAGCAAGTGTCCTCTGATACAGGGCTAATGTCCTCCACCCGGAATGTATCCTGGGGCAGTGAAGGCCTGAAATCTTACATCCAGTTCTGCTTTTTGGAACTTGCATTCTTTTGCTCAAGTCTAGGGTAAAGAAAAACCCTGTATATATTTCATAAAATGGTCTTTATAATTTTCCACTCTACAGACTATCCTGTAAACCAAAGAAAACTTTTTCTCCCCCAAGTAGGTTTTGCTCATGTTTTGTCACAGAGACAAAAAGCAAGCTAGAACATGCATTTATCCAGCTTCTACTTTACCATCCCAATTTTCTGTGTCAAGCATTCAGATGGCTTCTCATTTACCTGAGTTGGGTAGAAGGAGACTAAACAGGATGTCTGTGATTGGGTCCCACGAGTGGTTTCCCTACTAGAAGTTGGCTTGTGTGTTTAAAATTTTCTTTAATGTTGCTTGCAATTATTAAACATGTAATTTTAGAATTTAGTAAAACAGTGCATAGATGATGATTGTAAGAATAATTTTCTATGGAAAATAGAGTACCCAGAAGAGTTTCAGTTAATGAGAAGTGCCATTCACTTTGAAATGAACAAGAAAATAATAAATATTTAAAAACACAATCATAAAAATATAGATTTTTCTAAGCTATAAATTTCTGATTCCATTGTGAGGTTTTTAGGTGGTGTTTCTGACTCACTTTTTGTAGCCCTCACTGGCCTAGAACTTCAGCATTTGCCCCCTAAGTGCTGGGATTAAATTATGTACCACATCACTTAGCCAACTGTATTTTAGAAAGGAAAACTAGAAAATAGTGTTGGGGTTTTTTGGTGTTATTTTCTTCTGGGCTATAGTTCAGCCTTTAGAGAAATGCCTTTGCTTACATTTATTATTTTAATGTTGATTATCAAATGGAAGTTTTTAATTGGGATTCCAACATTTAAAGTACAAGCATGATGTTTTGTTACTTATAAAATAATTTTTAGCTTTAAACTCACTACGACAGTGGAGTCTGTCACCATCTTAGTCAAAAGTCCTGAAATACAAGAACTCTTGTTTTCATTTGTAACTATAAAGAGGGAATATTCCCTGTGAGGGTGCTAGGCTGGAATACTTCACCTTCCAAAAAAAAAAAATATATCGAAGAATGAATTTCTGGACCTCGTCAGGGAAGGCAGTGTACAGGCCCTTCAACTATTAGGGAACCCATCATGGATAACTGAACCACAGAGAGTCAATGTCTTTGTAAATTTGGTTTCTTGGCACATACTATTCAGGGGCACATTAGCCACATTTTCCCACCCATTGATAACATATGCATCTGCAGTTTCCAATTTGAGATGTGACTGGGAAATAAAGAGACAGATTTAACCAATACTGTAGAATTTAGACATCCAAATGAGCTTGATTTTTCAAAATAGTGACAGTAGTAGGCTCAATAATTATTTGAGAGATGCTGTCTTTATGCAAATCCTGTTTTAGAACTGACTTGGAATCACTTTTAAAGACAAGTATACATGCTTTGCAGGATTGCAGCTGCGCTTCTGCAGAGACACACCTGACTTCACAACAGTGGCAGTTTTACCTATTGTGATTTGTCATTGCATTTCCAAACAGCAACCTATCTAGCCACAAATACCAAAGTTTTCCATAGATGTGTTGCTCACATGTATACATCTCAGGCCGAATAACTCCAAGGTAAATTTCAGGAGCAGCATGTTGGGCAATGAGAAACACTTTTAAGGTGTGAACTACATAGTGAGATGAATGCTTTGAAGGTCTGTCCATCTGGATGTATATACTGTTTAATAAAATTAAATCATTAATATTTCTGGAGAGATACCAGCAAAATATTTTTTATAAAAGACCAGATTATAGATATTTCAGACATTCCATTTTGTATTTTTCTGTCACCCCATTTCACACTACACAAAGCACAGAGAATACTTGAATGAACACACATGACTGTTGTTTGCAAACACAGACAGACAGCAAGTTGTATTTTGGCTCTAGACTACAGTATGTAAATCATGGTACTGTATTTTCTGAAAAGTAAATTGATTACAATACCTTAGTTTCATGCATCAAAAATATTCATTGCAATTATTGCTTCAGTCTTTGATACAGTAATTACTATTTCATAGAACAGCCAGTTATATCAAAGAAAAAGTGGGCCAAGGTGTAATTATGATTCAACATTCTTAGTACTCAGACAAACTATAGGGGAATTTGCTTATATTTATTTAATTAAAGGGCCTCTATGGTATTTTGACCATCACAACTGTTATCCTGTTTGGGCATGCACATACTTGTTACATTAGTGTGTAAAAGCTGAGAGGTTAACCTTTCTCCTCCAAGTGAGTCTCTTTAGGATGCACTTTAGTTGCTAGTGGCACTGTTAGGCTGATGGATTCCTTTACTTCTGTTCATTGGTTCTTCATTCTACTCATTTAATGTCTCTATTATGTATTATAAAATCTAACCAGTTAAACTGTGTGCTTTAAGTTGGGCCTTGTGGCTAATGCCTATAATCTCACTACTTGGTCAAGGAGAATCATTGCAGGTTTGAGGTCAATCTCATTATATAGTCTCTAAAACAAAAGGAGTTCAGTGACTTCATTGTATTTTCCAGAACTGTGAAAACATGGCTACAAATAATGTTAGAAAACATCTCCTTAAAATATAATTTGTATTTAGCCATGTACACATCAATAGTTATTTTCAAACCTCCTCTATAACCTCAAAGAAACGTCTAATTTTCTTTTTGTCTCAGTATTTATTTTTTACTATAAACATTTCATACAAAAAGAATTATATAATATGATATAATTTTGTGGCTACTTTACCATTGTTTTTAATGAATAGCCACTTTTTTAGCTTGTCTTAGCCACATAGTTTTGTGTTGATAAATGATATATTGCTTTATATATCCATCAGGATTTTAGAATCTATTCTGTTGCGGCCCGAGCTGCCCCACGTTTGGGGTCCAGAAATGTTGAGAGCCGCTCTAGCCCACGTTGGGTGTCAAAAATGTTGTGGACCGCTCTGTTAATGTTGGAATCCGCACTGCCAAAAGCCTTGGGGACTTACTTGGTAGCCCACACTGCCCCAAGCAGCTCCAGTCTGCATGTCAGGGTTCAGCAAGAGAGAGAGTGAGGACGGACTGGAAGAATGGAGACCAGACAGAGTGTGATTCAATCCCGTTTATTCTTCAGTCTCTCTTCTTAGTCCAAGTCCCAAGTCTTGAGTTCCTAGTTCCTAGTTTCTAGTCCCTAGTGCCTCCAAGTTCCAAGTTTCCCAGTCCTAAATTCTAGTCTCATCCATGTGTCTAATCCCTTGTTGCCTGTCTCGAGTCTCAAGTGCCTACTACTACTTCCATGTTCTTCCTCCAAGTGCCTAATACCTAATAATAATTCTTCTTCCGAGTTCTCTAGTCTAAGTGTTTTCTTCTTCAATGCCTAATTCCTATTCCAAGTTGTACTCACTCTTCTGTCTGCCTCTCCCTTTTATATGTCTCACTTCTAAGCCACGCCCTTAAGTCACACCTTTAAGTCATGCCCTTAGACCTTGTCTTAAATCTGATCTCTAAATCATGCCCTTAAGTCTCGGCTCTAAATCACAGCTTTAAGTCTCACACACCCAAGGGAAAATCCTGGGTATCTAAAACAAGATGTTATCAGAGTGTGCTCAGCTGTTGTAGGCTGTTGTAATCAAGTCTCTTGTCAGGGTATATGGCTCAAGATGGCTGCAAGGATGATAGCTGCCTTCTGTTGGCTCCCCACACTCTTCTTCAAATGTTGCAATGTTAAATGGCTTTAACTTTTGGGTATCACGAATATTACCACTTTGAATATTTGTACAGAAATACTTCCATAATCTTGGATAAATATTTAAAAATGGTTCATGTAACAATATATATGGCTTAGGTTTTTGTTGCTGTGATAAACACCATGATCAGAAGCAACATAAGAAAGACTGTATTTATGTTTACAGTTTCAGAGGTCTAAAATTCATAATGGTGGGTGTCCTAGTCTGGTTTTCTTTTTGGCAAAGCACATGACCAAAAGCAGCCTGGGGAAGAAAGCGTTTATCCCAGCTTATACTTCCAGGTTACAGTCTATCATTAAAGGAAGTCAAAGAAAAAAATTAGGGCAGAAATCTGAAGGCAGAAAATGAAGCAGACTTTCTGACCTGACTTGGCTCTTGCAGGCACTCAGAGACTCACAGCAGACAGGGTTATTTGCTGAAGACCTATCCTGGATCTAGCCTCTTAAACTTTCAGCATGGTTAAAGGAGGGGTCTCTGAGGCCCAACACCATGCCTAGTTTAGGAGATGTTGAGGGGTAATGTCTGCCAAGGGAGAAAGAATCACTCTTTTTCTCTAAAGGAGAATAGGCGCTGGTATACAGGGGATAGTTCCATACCTATGTAGGAATGAGCAGAATGAATTGGACTTGGCTCCACTAACTATAGGTAAAAAGAGAAGAGGAGAGGAGAGGAGAGGAGAGGAGAGGAGAGGAGGGGAGGGGAGGGGAGGGGAGGGGAGGGGAGGGGAGGGGAGGGGAGGGGTGGGGAGCGGAGGGGAGGGGAGGGGAGGGGAGGAGTGGAGTGAAGGAAGGATAGGAAAGGAAAGGAAAGGAAAGGAAAGGAAAGGAAAGGAAAGGAAAGGAAAGGAAAGAAACGGAACATAAACTTAGGGCACGGTATTGGCCAGTTTTATGTCAACCTGATATAAGCTAGAATCATTTGGAAATGCCTCGATAAGATTTGCCTTTAGTTAAGGCTGTAGTGTGTTTTCCTTAATAGTGATTAATTTGGAGGGTCCAGCCCATTGTGGTTGGGGCCACCCCTGGGCACATTGTCCTTGAGTATATAAGAATCAGGCTGAGCAAACCATGAGGAGTAAGTATGTACTGTCTTTTCATGGTTTCTGCTTTATTTCCCGTCTCTCCAGTTTTCTGCCCTTCTTGAGTTCCTGTCCCAACTTCATTAATGATGGACTATGCTGTGCAACTGTAAACTGAAATAAATCATTTCCTTCCCAAGTTGCTTTTGGTTGTGTTTTTTATTTATTTTTTAATTACTGCATTAGAGTCCTGACTATTAGTGACCCTGACAGGCTCTAAGGGGAGATAGAATAAATAAAAATACTGATGGGGTATTCTTAGCCATGTTTCCTTCTAGTCTATAACTTGATTCTTCTTGAAGATTTTCTTTTCTTTTTTCAATCTTGTCTGTTTCCTTACAGTCACTAATGTACATTTACCTTGAGTTTCATTTCCTTTCAAATGTGCATTTCTTCACAGCTCACTTAGAATTTTCCCAATGGTATTCAGTGACCTCCCTTTTCTGACCTTCCTTCACTTGACTATTTACACATTCTTTTCCTGCCCTGTTTTCTGACTTTAGGGAAGATACTTTGTTTTAGTTATTTGTTCAACAATAATGAGCACATTATGAAAGGCTGAACAGTTTTTATCATTTCTTCTGATACAATAGTTTAGTAGATCATTACATTGGTTCACTTGGCTTAAATGAGTTCATCTTAGGTTGTAAAAAACAGTTCAGTAAAGTCAGAAAGAAATCAGAACCGATAGGAGATGTGGGGGCCATTAATTTCCAAGGAGAGTTAGGATCCAGCTGGAAATATCTTCAGAGAGGTTTAGCAGTAGCTTCTTCAGTGGTATGGCATGTGATGGGGAAGAATCTGAAACCAAATGCTTACTCCCAATTTCTTAGCTTTTTATGGCAGTGTGGACAAACTCACATGATATGGCTATTGACCTAGACATAGGTAGCTCTTTGTAAAGACTCTTAGCTTTTGTTAAGGTCCATTTACTGTAGTATTAATCAAAATCTTGATTAAATAGACATCATGAAATCTATTTTGAACAATAATATAGAATTTATTATCTATATTATATCATACTACATTACTCTATAATAATTATATAATATATAATTACAAATAAATATATCATATAAATATACTTATTATATTTTATATTATATATTTATATATGATATATAACTCATATGATATGTATTTGTATATATTATGTAAATTTATTACATATAACACATATACATGTACTATGGTATATAATTAGGCTTATAATGCATAATATATAATCAAATATAAAATCTTGTAATACACAATATATAATAAAATATATTATGTATAATATATAATAATGATCATTATAAGAGTATCATTATAATAGTATATAATCATATAAGTATGTAAGTATAAGATATAATAATAAATATTATATTTATTTTAAAAATATAGCCTTCAGTGTTGTTTTTACATGGGAATGAAAAATGTAAATTAAGGAAAAATGAAAATTGCAAAGAAGAGAATATATTAGGCACTGAGAGCAGACACTAGATAGGTTTTTTCCTAAGTTGATGCTTCTCTACAAGGCATTCCTGGAACAAACATGAATGATGCTCTGATGCTGACCAGATGGCATTTTAGTAGAGAAGAGAGACCTACAAAATCAGATGCAAGTCCTATAGATGTGCTTCAAAAACAGGGAATAAAATTTATTTATTTTAGCTAATAGGTTCAGGAGATACTCAGGGAGGAGGTATGCTTGAGATCAGCTTGGAAAAGGAGGTGCTTTTTAAGTAAAGCACACCTGCTGGTAGGGAAGCTACTAGCCAGCAAGAGATCAAAGGTAAAACACACAAACAGTAGAAAAGGAATAGCCCCAGATTGTTTGGGGGACCAGAATGATTCTGGAAATGAGGTTAAAAATCCATATCTGCCAATACAGTATTATGAAATAACACTGGAAATAGTTACAGTAGCCCTGTAATAGTAACAACAGAACCATAGCAGCTTTCTTCGGGTTTTGCAAGCATTGGAAATCAAGAAGGAAAGGTCTCCTGTGGCACTGGTACCCAGTGTGCACTGTGACAGCTGTGTTGATTAGCACTGTGGAGTACAAGAAGCTATTTCATAATCATGGCCACTGGAAAGTTTGGAGACATGCACGCCTGAGGGATTGGGTTAAAGAGAGACTTGAAGCAGCCGAGCCACCAGAAACAGTTACAGTGTGAGCTGTGCTTGAATTCTGTGTTCCAATTTTTCCCTGTCCTCTATGTTAGAAGTTAGGCATTGATAGTAGTGAGAAAAGAGATGATGGCAGAGCAGTGGACCTCATGGTCATTCAGTTTTATTTCTTGTCAGTCTCCACTCATGCTTCCACAACCCAGTACAGAAAAAGTACCTGGCAGATTGAATGAGGAATGATAAGTCAAGGTAGAGTGGATAAAATAAACACCAGACTGAGCTGCAGAGGAAAGCACTGAACCCAGAGCTCCTGAGTGAGTCCTCTCTTCTCTGCCAACAGACACTTCTGCATTTTAGTTTCATACTTGTGCAAAATTGTTAGATCTCTTAAATCCCCATTGCTATCACTTCTGACCCCAATCCCAGAGTGCCTATGTGATGCTGGGTCCATAAGGGATTGTATTTGAGAAAGTAGTAAGGCAGGGACCTTCTGGTGTAAGCGTGATGATTCCTTTTGACCTGTTTTTTTTTGTCATGTCCAGTGTCCCTGTGAACTCCTTACTTATGGGGGGTCTTTTGCATGTGTTTCAGTTGGTTACTAATCTCTGCAAAATGCTAATTTGACACAAAAGGCCATTTTTTTCTGGTGCGATGTTAGACTTCAGCCTGGCTCTGGAAACCTCACTTGCGACTGGACTGCTAGCCACACAGCTTGCCCCAAATGGTGAGGCCATCACGTAGCTGTGGCTATTCCTTTTAGAATTTTCTGGCTTGAATGGAGAGTAAAAGTAACCTACAATTAGTATGTCAAATATATCTTGTGGTGATAATTAAAATTACAGGCAGGCTCAGTTTCTTGGCTAGGAAGGTTGGGCTTCAGAGCCAGACAGCAACCGTCTGCAGGTGTCTCTGTCTTTATGTTGCTTTGACTGAGACTCAGAAAATTGATCTCTAAACAATTCAGCAGGGAAAGTCATGCAAGAATGTCCTAAGTGAGAGTAATAATTGCTAAGTGTGTTGAAGATTTTGTTAAGCAATTTATCTAAACCCTACAACAACCCACTGAAAAAAGTCCCCCCCCCCCACGCCTCCTATAAAGGGAAACAGACTGAGTTTGGGAGATTTGACTAAATTTGTGAAATCTGAGTAAAGTCCACTAACTGGCATGCAGCAGCATCAGGTTTATTTTCTTTTTGTCATCTCCCTGTGAGTGGAGCACTCCCTGACAACGCTGTACTGTACTATGAAGCACAGAGGTGGCTATGCTGGAATGTGGTGTGAGGTGCAAATTCCTTGTCTTTTTCCTCAACTTTTTAATTTAAACTTACTTTAGTGCTATTTCCCTAGTAAATGACAGGAAGACTATTGCCCCCTTGCTTCAGGACTCCTCCCAGAAGTCAATGGCTTGCTCTAGTGTCTGGTGCTGTGGTATGCATACAGTGCTGATTTTCCCAATGTGAGTGCATTGGGAAACGCAACCTTCAGTGGATTGTTGTGGGGTTTGAAGGAGATGTTCTGACAAATTGCTTGACAAAATGGTGACTTCAATGGGTGGATAGTACCCCATATTATAGAAGGGACAGATGAGGACAGACAAGGTGTCTGTGTCCTTCTCTAGTGCACGCAGTCAGGCCGTGACAGTGCTGGACTCAATGCAGGTCAGTTAAAGCAGGCTGGTCACCTCTGCTCTTGCTACTGTGCCAATGTTACCTTTTCTCTCTCTAAAAATAAACAGGCATAATAGATAGTCTATCTTTTTACTAGAAATAGTTTATTACCTGTGCCATTCCTTGCATAGTATGTATAATCCATGTTTTCATATTTTTATATCTTGAACACTGTATAAATCAAGCAATTAGAACATGAAGGGGGATTTTTGGAAGTTTCATCAAGGGCTTGTTTTTATGTGGATGTTAGGTTAATTGGAGTGACTAAATTGTGAGATTTGTTCATACTCTTTTTCTTATAAAAAAAAAAAAAACCTAGTCGTTTTCTTTATACAGAAGTATTCCGCAAGAGTGAAAAATATCATGCTGCCTTTGAAACATTAGCTCAGCACAAACTCATCCTTGCAGAATATTGATGACCTCAGAGGTGTCCTGTGTGGTCTTGGCTGCTTGGCTCAGGCTCTGCATTGGATTTTGTAAAGGTTATTTAACTTCTCTAATTATTCTTTTAATTTGTTTTCCTAATGAGTTGGAGTAGCATACCAATAGGCTTACCTCTTACCCCAGAAGTGGAAGAGACCCTGAGAATTAAGCATTTTCTTATTAGCAGAATATGAATACAAAGGAGTTTCTAAAGGGAAGACAAGGGTGTTCTCCAAACTTTTAAATGCTGACGCAGGAGGGCTCTGCCTTTTGAGGTTCCTTGAGCAGACATTTTATATTTCTGCAAGTAGATGTCAAGGTCACTTTGTAACTGTAGAGGCTGTGTAATCACCTTGAGTAGCTTAGAAGCAGGGTAATTATATGTTCTCTTTCTCAGTGTGGTATCTGAGCACTGCTTTTCCTAGACAGGAGAGAAATACCTCTGGAGAGTGAAGCCCACAGAGGACATACTAAAGAGACACACTTGTGCAGGTACTACCTTTCTTTGGTGACAGACTTCTCTCTGTAAGGTTTATCTGCCACGCCTTTATTTCCTTTTCTGAGTATCTTATAGGACATGACAATGGCAGAGTGGTGTCGAAAGACGCGACACAACAGAATCCTTCCCAAAGCAGTTTACTCAGGTTCTCAGCAAGATTCTGACAAGTGGCCCCCGAGCCTTCCCCGTGTCCGCCTTAAATCCCTGTAGCCAGCCAATGCACTCCGGCCACGTGGCATCTCTACAGTGATCTACGTCAGATCGGCCCATATCATGCAACAACCTCATGCCAAATTAGGACCTGTTTACAACTTGGCATTCAGGCAGCAGGTAGCCAGCACCATCTTAGGGCGAGGTCAACTGGTGTCTCACAGAGTGGTAAGTGACATCCAGGTTGAGTCACTTAGGCCAGGTTCTGTTGAAAGCCTGCACAACAGCTTGGATACCCACTAAACAATACTTGCTTAGGTTGTAATTAGCACGGTTTGTTTTTTAGGATAGAGGTTCATTGAACAGGTTTCTGGGGGTGAGGTGTGCTTTGCTTAAGGTGTTTCAGCATTCATTAATCCTGGTTCTTCAGGCTAAAGCTAAAGCTAGCACCTCAGGTAGGCTTGGGAAAGGGCTTGGTGTGGCTTGAATATTTCTTTCTGATCAGCAGTGGCAACCATTGGAAACATGATTCAGCAGTTGAGTGATTCTTAAAGAAGTTCCTTGAGAGACCACCAAGTACACTTTGAGAATTTATCACAGCCTGAGACTCTTTTTCCAATGTGTTGCTTTATGTATGTATGTTAGGTAGCATATTTTTAAAAATGCAATTACTTGAGCTTTACCAAAACTTGTCATAATTTTTAAATGTATGTGACTCAAGTTTGAAGTTCTTTTCTGAAAATTTTGGATATAGTTTATATATGCTATGATTTATTCAAGTTTCATGGTCTTAAATATTCAGGGAACTATATAGCAATCAACGTATGTCATTTTAATTACTGTTTATCCCTCCAAAAAGGAACAGCACACCTGTTAGCAATTATCCTGTTTCCTCTTCCTTCAGTGACTAGCAACCACTAATCTATGTGTGTCTCTCTGCATTTACCTCCTGTGGACATTTCAAGCAGATGGACTTGTGTGGCATTACGTGACCTTTGTGTTTGTGTCTTTTACTTTATGTAGTGATTTTAAAGGTTCATTCGCTCTGTATAAGTCATCTATCCAAGGCTGAGTTCCTTGTGTGATACATGCATGTGCGTGCGCACACGCGCACACACACACACACACACACACATTATATATAACATTTATTTACTAGTTTACCAGCTTATTAACATTGAGCTATTCTTACATTTTTACTATCATGAATGATGCTACATTAACTTTTATTATATTATTTATGTGGGCATATGTTTTGAACTTACATTTTTTTTATGCTTTTAGGATCTACCAAACTGGCTCCCAAAATGATGTTCCATTTCATATTCACGTGTGAATATTTTAGTTTCTCCATGTCTTCGCCAACCTTTGTTACTGTCTATATTTAGAACACAGCTATCTTAGGTGTGGGGCAGTAGCTCATTATGGTTTTGATATATATCTCCTTAATAACTAAAAAGCATTGATTTTAGCTTATTAAATATGTTACCTGGATAAGTACTTATTCAAATTCTTTGATACTTTTTGAATTGGGTAGTGGTATGCTTTTAAAGTAAAACATTTGGATTGTGATAACATAAGGTGCAGTCCTTCTGAGGTGACATGAGCATCTATATTCTTTCCTGGTAGGATTCAGACCCCTATAAAAAGGCTGCACTCTGTTTGGCTGACTTGCTTTTTTTGCTTCTTGTCATGTGTCGCTATGACAAGAAGGCTCTCACTAACATCTTTTGTCTTAGACTGCTCAGCCTCTAGAACAGTGACAAACAGATTTTATTCTTCATAAATTACTCTGTTTCAGGTATTCTATTGTAGCAACAGAGTGCAGACTGACATGTTTTATTGAGTCATAACAGTTCTTTATATATAATCTAGGCAAACACTATGACTAAGCTCCAGGCCAAGTTCTTTACATAACCTAAGCACAAGCTGTTTATCAAATATAATCTGCAAATGTCTTTTTTCATCCTGTCTTTGCATTTTCTCATGAATGTTCTTTGAAGCACAGAACTGTTAATGTTGAAATTAAAGTTCCTTTTACATTATTTAATTTTGCTTTTGGTATCAGATCTGAAAAGCTGGCATATTTTTTTTTAAGTTTTGATTGAAGTATATGTTTTCTTGTAGGAATTTTATAGTTTTAGTGATCACTTTTAAACTTTTGATTAATTTATTGATATTATTGATATATGATATGAAGTCAATTCAGACTTTCTTTTGTGTGTGTGCTGTGTATGCATGGGGTGTGTGTGTGAGAGAGAGAGAGAGAGAAAGAGAGAGAGAGTGAGAGAGAAAGAGGGAGAGAGAGAGAGAGAGAGAGAGAGAGAGAGAGAGAGAGAGAGAGTTAGTTAGTTTATGTGTATTTAGTGTCCCAGTATCATTGATTAGAAAGATTGTTCTTTCTGCAGTGGACGGCATTGTTACCTTTTCAGAACCCAGCTGGCCCCACAAGTAGATGTGTACTGACTTTCAATTGTACTACACTAAGCTATGTGTCCATTTTCACACTGGCTTAATTGCCAAAGCATTTCTAATAAGTCGTCATAGATTTTTGACTTTTCCAACTTTGCTCTTTCTGAAGTTTGACTTATTTAATCTGGATCCCTTGGTTTTCCATTTACTTTAGGATAAAATTATTATTTCCAAAGAAGCTTCTTATTATTTTGATAGATTTTGCCAAATCTTGTCTTTACCACATTTACGGCGTTAAAACTTCTGATTAATATCAACTTGTTCAAGGTTTCTATAATTTGGACAATGTTCTGAAATTTTCAGTGTACAAATTTTATATTTGGTTGTTGAATTCATCCCTGTATATTTTTCTTTTACTTACTTTTTGAGTTGTTTTTAAATTTCAGTACTGATAATGTGTAGACATGCAGTTTTGTGCGGCAGTGGGCTGTGAGAGTGGGTGCTTGGTCGAGCATAGGCCTAGAACCCCGGACCCTTATTGGACGGCAGGTGTTCAGCTCTGCTCCTGGGCCCTGGTTCTTTTCATTCAGCTTCAGCCCTCCACAGCCCCTCCCACAGAGAGGTCTATGGCCATCAGTCATGAGGAACAGTGCCTCAGGCTCTCCCACATGTAGATGAGGTATCTCCAAGCTCTCTGACCAAGCCAATAGGCTTTATCTGCTGCCAGACCCTAACCCACCCTGAAACTATATATAAGAGCTCTAAAAAGTGTGTGAGAATCATACTGGTGTCCGAGAGTTTCTGTCGCAAGAGCTGTAACACTTGGGGAGAGATCTGCTCTTCGGAACTTGCCTGGGACACCAAGCTGCCTCCTTGCCAGCTAGCCAGCTTCTTATCGGCCAACCCTGGGCCAGCACAGCGTGGAAAGACAGTCGGGAGATCATCATGGGACGCCCTCCAGAACAAGGGACCCACACAGTTTATTACTATACATTGATACAGTATATTCTAAATTAAAAAATACAACTCAGTAGAGTCATAAAATGTAACATGGTAGAATAATCAGAGAATATATGTATTTTGAGAGAAATCAGTTCTTATCTGACAGGTTTATATCCAAGTTTATGCAAAGGACTTGAAAGAGTTGTATTTTTACAACATTCAAGAACATTTTATACATGTTCATGATCTCACTGATCTATTTACTACAGCAGAATGTAATAACCTGTTGCACTGTTTTATCTTCTAAGTATCTCTATGCCATTCTTTGGGTCCTGTCTTGGAAACAACAGTTGTCTTTAGTTTATACATATTTCAACACATTTACTAGAACCATCATGGTGATAAGAATTCAACATGTATCTGAAGATGCAGTATACATAATGGAACATGTTCATTGATTTATTCATAGGGTAAGGAGAAAACAAACTTAGAAGACAGACTTTCCTTTAGAAATCATTCAGCATGGACTTGGAAGAGGGACTTTCTTGTGGTCCTAACATGAGAATGTTGCCCTGCTTTACCTTTGAGAGACGATTTAGGCTTTTCAATAGGATTCCACAATGAGAAATTGGGTCCTGGAAACCACCTCATTTGCAATGTCTTCAACTCAGTGCTTCCCCTTTTCTTCTCCTATTAAAAGCTTAGTCTCCTCTAAATAGCTTCAAGGAGCAGCAAACAAGATGGCCAAAACTCTAACATCCCAATTTCCTACTTACTTGTTCAACTCAGTGCTTCCCTTTCTTTTTATAATGATTTAGCACAGCTGTAATTTACAGAATAGTATTAGGGAAAATGAATCTTCTACCATCTACTATGCATGCCCCCGAAGCTGTTTAGAGGGGACTAAGCTATTATTATGGGTAAGAGAAAGGTACCTACAGATACACTCTGGTCTGCTGGGGTACAAGGAGATGCATGCTTCACCTGCTATGCAGAAAGTCTCAGCATCTTCATCTTTCTTTCTTACTGTATCTTTTCAGACAGTGACAAGGGCTATAAGCAATATTACTCAGATGGCTGTTTCTAGATGTCTGAATTTCTGCAAGTCAGGATATGTCATTGTGATAAATGCCCCTGCTTCTAGTATTCTACAGAAGCATTGGCTATTTGGGGAGGATATCTTGCCAGCTGGCAAAGAAAATGATGGATTTAAATGGAAAGCCATGTCCTGAGCTTGGCTGGCCCTGGTTGGCCTTAGTTGGCCCTTGATTGGGTCTCTGTCCTGATGACTTCTCCTTTGGGGACAGTGCTGCTGTTCTCATTAGGTGTCAGGCTAGAACACTGCCCTCACATGAAGACTTACTTACTTATTGAATCAGTGTGGTCTACCTCTAGGAAAAGGGCAAAACAGATAACAAAAGCCTTTGGCATTTGAACACCAACTCTTCTGTCATGGACTCTGCAAACTCAGTTTTCATTCAAGTCCTTGGTGTCCCAGGACACCATTGTGAAAACAACTCCATTCTACCCGTGCTGACTTGTTTCATATCAATTTGAAAGGAGCAAAAGTCATATGAGAAGAGAAAAGCTCAATTTGGAGCTTCTGGTGGTGCTCAATGGTGGTGCTGGGTGCTATAAGAAAGCAGGCTGGGCAAACCAGTAAGTAGTACCCCTTCACGGCCTCTGCATCAGGTGCTGTCTCTAGGTTCCTTCTAAGTTTAAGTTCCTTTTTTGCCTTCACTCGGTAGATTGTGATTCAGAGTACGTAAGTCAATAAACCCATTCCAACTCAAGTTGCTGTTGGTCCTGGTGTTTCATCAGTGGAAAGATAGCTTTAACCAAGTCACAGCCTGTTTTCTTCTACAAGTGGCTTGGGCTACTCAGAAGCTCAACACAAATGTGGAAATTTCATATAGCAATGGAATTATTGAGTGATAAGCTAGGTAATTGCAAAAGTAAATAACAGCAATAATAATGACAATTGTATTTTTTGACCACTTTTATTATCTCTTGATGATTTAATTTTATTTTTAATTATGTGTATTTATATGGCTATCCATATGTGCAGGTGAGTACAGGTGACCACCAGGCCAGCGTGGGGCGTCAGATCCTGGAGTTATATGTATTTAGGAGCTGCCTCATGTGTTGCTAATAACCAAACCCAGTTCTTCAAGAGTGATAAGTGCTCTTAAGGGCTGAGCCATTTTTCTTGTTCCTAAGCACTTTTATATGGCAGAAACTGAGTTAATTGTCACATTCATGATTTCATTGCCATTAAAATACTCTATAAACTGTATTTCTGAGACACTTCATGTTGCAGAAGCTTGAATAAGGCAGGTCATTGATACAAGTCCTGGGGATATTGACTGGCAAGGTCAGAATTTCCATTAGGTAGTCTGGTTCTTTAATACATATTCTGAGCTATTATAATGGCTTTGAAGAGCATATGGAGTTGGGTCTGTATAGACTAGGGCTCTGTCAGATTGTAGTGTTAGCAGGGGGGAGAACAATTTCTATGTCCTTTAGTCATAATGAGCATGGCCAACCCAAGATGACATTGGTAGTAGATAGGTTAATGAGCACCTTGATCTTACCCTCTACTGGAGCACATTCCTTAAGTTGCTTCTTGGGTATCCATCCTGAAGGGTAGCCAGGGCCTGACAGACTCTATTGATACTATCTATATAGATCAGAGATATAGGGTAGGAAATGTCCCTCACCAAAGGAGCATAGTCTTTGTCTTGTGGTAGAAGGAGGTACCCAAGGCTAAACTATAGGTTCCTGGAGAGTAAATCTATTATTATCGTTCTTTGTTTCCATTTCTTTCCATTGACTATTATTGCCTGGGTCCAATGACAACCTGAAAGACAGGTGCAGCAGATTGATGTCATCTTCTGGGGGACAGAGATGGAGACAAGGGTGAACCTAGATATCTTACAGAGCCTATTTGCGAATCCATTCCTGAAGGACAACCCCAGAAGACACATTATAGTGGCTTTGAGATCAATGGGTCTTGGTCAACAGCTATATTTAGGCTAGTTTGCTTCATTTGCATATCTTTCCTTGACACAGAAACATGACATTTTTACACATCATGTGATTTCAGTCTTCAAGAAGAATTTTACATCTGTTTGTTTCCTTTTAAGTAAAAACTATTTTTTTTTTTTTTTGCAGATGAAAAGTCTTCCCACATCTGGATATCTTGTACACTTTGAAAATCCTTAACCCTGAATGTGCTTAACATGTAGTTGTTTCTCTGTGCCTACACCTGAGATCTGGGGCATTGTGTCCTTTGGATGCTCCTTCCTCTGCTAAACTTACTGAAAGTTCAGCATTTTCTTTGTCTCATTAAAGTTTAATTTGCTGTAACATTGCCAGGTCCTGCTGTGGCTATATTTAAATAGCTTTCTATCATACTTTGCATTGTTCTTTTTGAGGACTCTAAAGCAGTAAATGCCTTTACTTGTGCCAACAGCGCCATGAAGGGCAGGTGGGCTGTATAGGTGAGGTTTGTCTGTTCATTGGTTTTGCTTCTCTGCAAGCTTAAGAGTAATGAGGGTGGTAGGGACCTAATGGGACAAAAGAATCACTAGGAAACATGTATTAAAGGGCTTGGTGCTTCTTCAACTTTTGGAAAGTTCACTCAATGCATTGTATTTTTAAAGTTAGAATACACTTATAATCAGTGGAACTATTTCTGAGCTCTTTTCTGTAACTGGCACCAAAACTGCAGTGGTGTTTTGAAATCAAGCTCAAGTCCATGAAAAAAATATTTACAGAATTCAAAAAGTAGAGTGAATTACATCATTGAGAAAGTGGGCATTGCTATGTCAAAGACATGATAAAGACCTGATAAAGGAAAAGAAAGGAGTGAGGAAGAACCCTTTCCCCTCCCTCCAGCAACATTCACAGGGCAGCCTGTTGATCTTGGAGAAAAGCAGATAGAAAAGAGGCAAGAATGGTAACTACAATTTGTTAGTCAATGTGTCTTTTAGGAGAGTCCCTCTTCCTAAGGAGATGCTTTTAGTTCATTTGGTATCATGAAGCAGAGATGAGGAGGCTGAGTACCAACAGTACAAAGTTTGTTTGTTCAGCCGCTAATGAATAGATAGTCAGTAAGACTGAAACAAAGACCATGAAGAGGGGCCAGGAGTTCACTAGGCCACACTTGCTCATTATATATGCATGAGCAAGGATTTGAGTTTGATGCTCAACAATCATGAAAAAAACTGGCCACAGTGAAGTACTCTTATAATCCCAGTTTTAGTGAGGTACAAAGCCAGAATTCCTGGGGTTTGTTGGTCAGAGGGTCTAGCCTGATTGGAGAGCCCCAGGTCTCACTGAGACACTCTTCCTGAGAAATAAGGTAAATAGTTCCTGTGGTATGACACCCAAGGTCTGGCCTTCACAGTCACATACACACATGTTAATGTTCATATATGCATATGCATATAGACATACATACAAAATACCAAAGAATAAGCTTAAACAAAGAGATTATATTATAGATTAAAGATCTCTAAAATGAAAACTTGAAGATACTAAAGATACAAATTGAAGAAGATACTAGGAAATTATAGGTATGGATTGGCAGAATTAACAAAAAATAGTTATATTACTGGAAGTAATCTACACATTCCATACAATCTTATTGTATTCAATACAACCCCCACCAAGTTTCTAATTATGTTCTCAATAGAACTCAGAAAAACTATTCTAAAATTTATATGAAAATATAAATGATTATGAATAGCTAATCTAAACACAATTAATAAATGAAGAAAATGAAAAAATGGACAGGGGTCTATTCAACAGTAATGCAAAAGCAAATCAACCACATCCAGAGAAAAACTCATCAATCCATCCTAAGAAGTAGCTCATACTTTCTGCTGCTCAGGTTTGTTACATTTCAGCACACTGAAATGTGGCTCAGCTGCCCTGGCTGTGGGCTGTTGCCTCTTGTTTTCATTGCTGTCTCCAGATCTGCACAATTTCTTGTTCTTGGCTTCAGTCTTGTTCTGGAGATTTGGCCCTTTCCTTTTTCTCATTAAGCTTTCCCAAACACCACAGGATCTTTTCAGTTTAAAAATAAACCTTCTAGTATATTATTCCAGAATAAATACTAGAAAGTGAAAGGGTCCCTGAACAAGTAGAAGGTCTATCACAGGCTAGAAGATAGCTGTGCTTATTTTAGCAGACATTCTGTGTCATTTGACTTGACCTAGTCTTACATTTCTCAGTGGAGCTTATCCTGTTATAGTTACTCTGATGTAGTCACTGAATATTAAGTACTTCCTTACGCAGTTTTCCTCTGTGGCAGTTACAATTGAGTGGGGGCATTGTAAGAATTAATCAAGGATACAAAATTTCACCTGTGAAATATGTAATATATAAAATGGGAATACATATGATCATTGTGTACCATTTTAAAAGACATTTATTAAAGTAAAATATATAGAAAAGAAGCAAAGCTATTATAGATAAATAGCTCAATGTATCTGCATAGTAGATACTCATATGGTTAATACAACATTAAGAAAGAGAACCCTACCAATACCCAGAGCATCTCTCTTGTTCTCTTTGAGTTTTAACTCTTATCAAAGGACAAATTGATTGTATTTTTTAAAAAAGAGGCAGGTCAGTCCAGAGATTTGTATGCTGTATGGTGACCAGAGTTGAAAGCTGAAGGATGAGAAAAATAATAAAGAACAGGATTGAAGTGAGAGTTTTAAGCAAGCCATTTCATGGCTAGAGGGAACATTTAGTGAACTAAAAGAACAGAATAAGATGGAAAGAGGCTTTTATATAGGATGAGACTGGATAAGTCCACGCTAGTCATGAAACAATTGAGTGGATCTTTAAGTACTTAAATGAGTATTTATTGTTTAGGAGGCTATTACATTCATTTCAATTATTAGATATTGCAGATACAAATAGAAATACCACTCAATTTAAAAAATTCAGTTTGTTACTTTGTGCTAATGGGCATGCTGTTTAAGGGTGAACAAAAACAAGCATGCTGTTTCTGATTACGCTTGCAGCATATCTCAGACCAGAAGAAGTGCATTTAAAATAAAAGACTCAACAACAGTGACACATACTTTAAAAATAAATATATTTGTTTTATAAAGGCATAAAAGTAGGGTATTGACTCTAGATAGGAGCATCAATAGAGGCTTCTCTGGAGAACTGATAAGATGATTGAAAAATAATATTATTTGGATGGAGAAAGTATTGAAAACATCATTCTATTTAATGAATTTTGAAGAGATGACAAGTGAAAAGATTAAGATATGTGGGAATACACCCTAAATTCTAGGAAGTAACAAAATTGGTTATATTTTCTTCCTTCACTAAATGAATGAGGTTGCTTGGTGTGGGCATTCTGATCTTAATAGGAACTTAGCAAACATTAAGTTATGGAAGCATCCCTTTCTAAAGTATTGCAGTCACTGTAATGTGAAAAGAGAACACAGAATTTTCACTCCCATGTTTTTCTCTATTCCAATTCAGGAGTCAATTATCATGATGGTTCATGACCCATTTCATTGGCCATGGTGATCACATGGCTTTACCTATATGCTAGTTACTCTGTGGTGTTTTCTGTGTGTGGCTATCACAGTGTTAATTAAGGTAATAGTATGGATATGTAGAAGTAACACATGTCAAAAAGTATGTAGATTTTGTCTCATAATCATTAAGCATTGACAAAATGTGAGTAGGAAGGAGTTTTAAAAGAAAGAGGTAGGTTTGGGTATCTGATGATAAAGACCCTGGGGAGAACGGAAGGAGAAAAGGTTAAGTTCTGTTTTGTTCACAGTGATAGAATAGTCTGCTGGAAGTTTAGGAATAGATCTTTTCAGAAGAGTGGGGACTGTAGAACACATGTGGTATAAACATGGCTGTGAGAGATAATGAGAAGCGGTGATAAAAGTTTACACTGAAAACCACATATCTATCGTCAGGAGCAAAGCAGCATTGAAAGAGATGGTAAGTCAGTGTAGGTAATTGTGGCTGGAAAACACAGGGTTCCTCATGCCAAGCTCTGGGTTCCTCCAGTCTGGAAGTTAGGCACGGCTGCTGTGGCTCCATGATTCCTCACAGCACGGGACACAAGAAAGTCCATGGGTCTTTACAGGCTTTAATGTCATGGCGTATGGTGGATGGATTTGGATGCATCCCCCTACCCCAAAACCCAGGGCAGACCTGAGTTAAATAGGGAAGGAGAGAGGGGGGAGGGGCTGGGGAAGAATGCTTAATTGACTCCACCCTCTGGCCTTCAGGTATCTTATTAGTATGTAAATCTCTCTAGGGCTTGAGGCCTGTTCCTCATGACTGTTGGCCATAGACCTCTCTGTGGGAGTACTTGTGGAGGGCTGAAGCTAAATGAAAAGAACCAGGGCCTGGGAGCAGAGCTGAACTCCTGCCTTCTGATAAAGGTTCTGGGGTTCCAAGCTCTTGCTCGACCAAGCACCCAGCTGCTTCTCACAGCCCACCGCCCCACAAGTCAGATGATGGTACCTGGACTAATGGCAGCTGGTATGAGGACATTTCAGGAGCGGTAACCAGTACTGTCAAATGCTGAAGACATTGACGATGGTGGAGAATAAGTCTGTGCTTTGGGGTCATTAGGGGGGATGGAAAGGACATGGTTGTTAAGCTAGGAAGGAGGAAAAATAGTGGAATTTTATGAGATTTTTAAAGTCATTGTTCAGGGCCTTATTTTAAGGGGAGACAAAATATTGGATGTGATGACAGGCATAGAGTAATGAATGTGGAGATAAAGAGAATACAGAAAAGGGAGATATGACTTAGAGGAATCCAGAATGAGTAGAATATACAGTTAGCTGTAGTAACCTGGAAGAACACTTCATTCTTAGAGAGACGAGAAAGAGCTATGCAGAAACTTTAAGGGTTATAGCCATTTAGCATAAGGACATGAATCCACCACAAGAGCCTACAAGACAGCGCTGGGCGTGTGGCCATGTGATTGTGTACCCATACTGAAGAGATGCAGAAAGGAGGTCTTGGGCTCTCATTGGTCAGTTGGCTTAGCCTAATTAGTGGGAACCAGAATCTGTCCCATAAGTGAAGTGGAGGCTCCTGAGGAATAAAACATAAGGCTGCCTTCTGACTTCTACACTCAAACACACTTAAGCAATCATGAATCTATATGAACCTATATACATATACACATACAGACACATATGAATGGGCACACATAATCTATATGCAAACTAGTAAATTAAAAATTATAAAGAATTATTCAAAGCATGTTTATAGGAATACTTGAGAATTTTATATGTTACAGAATTCAGAATCATTAAAGAGTGTCTGTATACAATCCTGACAAATAAAATAAGCTTTGTATTAAATCTAGTTGGCTTAGAAAGGTCAGAATTCAACTATATGTTGATTATAGCCTAAAATGCAGCACTTAATTTGTAGTAGTAAATATTTCATATTGAGTGCATTTTGTGTTGCACTATTTTTATGAGAACTCAGGTCCAATCTGCTAGGTAAAAATGACTATGTAATCTTTTTGAGCTGTCAAGGGTACCTTGTAGGACTACGTGTGAGAATTAATTAATAAGAATATCTTTCAGATGTCAGGATCCTGCTTATTATCGCCATTTATTAAATGAGCACAATCTGTCCTTGGTGGCCTATTGACCAGTGTTATCAGCCTTAAACCTGTCAGTCACTCTAGCTGTGAATTGCCTGAAGAAAATTCAATTACAATTCAGTTGACTAAAATAAAATAGCTCATCTATAAGGACAGAATAAATTGCACCTATCAGAATTCATTTGTAGTATTAATTCAGATATATTTTAGGGGATTTGGTCTTTGTTGTTGATGTAAATTCAAAGTAGAGGTCTTTTTATCCCTTGTGTAGGAGATATACAGCTGACTTAGGTATTATTTGGCTAGATTTGATTTCAGCCAGATAAACAGAACCTTTTTTGCTCAATGTCTACCCTGTTTGAATGACTGTTACTTATGTAAACTCATTGTAACTACAGATTTTATGAAAAAAAAATACACACTCAGAAGATTACAAGACCATCACTTGTAAAGTGTTGCTGCATGAATGTAGCTTATATATAATTTTATTTTTGAAGATTTAAAAAACAACTAGAAATAATTTCAGATTCAACATGACAAAAATGTTTGGTAGGGACAGAGAAAAACTTGCTTATAGGGATGAATTCAGCTCAATTCTATGTTCCAGTGGTATGCCATCTCATGGATGTAGAACAACTAAAGTGACATATGGCTCATTGAGTGATTGAGTGTAGGTCATTTAATATTCAAGATGCTATGGTTTGGATATTAGGGAAGTATAAACATAAAACTTGGCTGCTGGATTAAGGCATCTTATAATGTCACACAATTTACCCGGGGGGAAGTGGTGGTATGGTAGGTTAAAGTAGGAAAGCCTCCATGAAGAACGTATTATTTATAATGTGATGTGAGCCCAAATTATAGTGCAGTAGTGAAAGGTGGAGATGGATACCAAATGTAAAAATGCAGTGAAAAGTAAAAGGTATGGGAAGAAAAGAGAAAGAGAGAGGTGCATGTTATTATGTATGGGGAAGGAAGTCCCTGGAGAAGCATCTGGGAAGAATATGACATTGTAAACATTGTGGAGACCCATAGACTGCCTAGATGACTATGTGTAGGAAGTTGGTAATAAAACATTTAAGATGCTTGCTCAAGTATGTATTTGAGTAGACATTAGAGAGATGAGATATTGGAGACAGAGGCTGAATTAAAAAATAATTGTAATGATATAGATGAGAAATCACAAATGTATGAACCAGGAGTTACTCTCTGAACCTGCCATGAGGGGAAGATATCAAAGGCATTGTAAATGGCTACTTACTGGGAAAGGAAGATAAAGGGATTGATTGTGGGTAGCAAGAAGATGTTGATTTTCTTTCCATCAAAAGCAATAGTGAGAACAGAAGCAAGAGATGTTTTGATTAATGAATGTAACAGGTTTGCATGTGTCCTTATTATCCATAGTATGACATGTCGGAGATCTTCCTTGAAGTATCTTCATGTGCCATCAACATGGCATGAGAAGAATGAATGATTCTCCAAGGAGGGAGTAGGAGAATGTAGATGGCAGACTAGAGTTCATCAGGTTACTGTGGATTGAATTGGTAACAGTGCTACGGAAGTGTGCCTGTGGGAAGGGACACTGGCAGGGAGGAGAAGGAGAGTGCCTCGTGTGCCCTCTTCTCTGGGCACAGGCCTGTCCGCTCTGGCCACACTGAGTGTGGGACAGTCAATGTGCCCATGGAGAACTTTCAGACCACTGGTATGTAAAGGTGGAATTCATTAATTCTCCTGCTTTCTTTCTCTGGTTCTTGGGTGTTAACAGACTTCTCCCTTCAGTTGATTCTCTCAGCACTTGCAGGCTGTGGGCATATGCCTAGATTTCTGATTGCTGTTCCTCCTCGAGTACACCATTACTCTGGACTTTGCTTGCTTGGCTGGAGTTGTTATCTCTCTAGATCTATTTAACACCTGTTTCCTAGGGACTAGAAACCCACCTATTAGAGGAAGTCCTGTTTCTACTGATGGAAAACAATACTGCCATTTTGCTGTTCTTCTGAAATGAATCTCTAAGACATGAGAGTAATGGTGTTGCACATCTCAGTTTTACTGTGTTTAGTCAGCCTCTCAACAGACACCAAATCTGTAGTTACTCATCTTGGAGGTCATTATGACAGCTGAATTATCTCTATTAAACATAGGCAGGCCTGGTTTCTTGTGAATGGGATGTCAAACCCACTAAGTGTTACTGAAAATAATAGTTTGGCAACCAGACTTGGATTTAGGACAGGAACACAGAAGTAAAATATGAAGGAAGGGAATTAGAGGTCAAAGTGCAAGAAGACAGACATTAGATAACACCTATGTATAGGCCAATATATGTTTTTTGCTCTGTGTAGGGTAAGAGCAAAAACATAGAGAAGAGTGGTCTGAGAAAGAGGGAAGGTGGCCTGTGTGGGTTCTAGCAGCCACGGAGCCTCCAGCTCTATAAATTTTCTCTCCTCTCCTCTCCTCTCCTCTCTCTCTCCTCTCCTCTCCTCTCCTCTCCTCTCCTCTCCTCTCCTCTCCTCTCCTCTCCTCTCCTCTCCTCCTCCTCCCCTCCCCTCCCCTCCCCTCCCCTCCCCTCCCCTCCCCTCCCCTCCCCTCCCCTCCCCTTTCTTTTCTTTTTAACTTTTGGCCTGCTTCTCCTAAGGATTTCAGCTAGAATTAGTCAGCATGGGAGCAAATGAGAAAGTTAGAGTCTGAGAGACAGTGCCGGAATCTCTCGTTTGATCAGTGTCCTTTTTTGGAAGGTGTTTGCTGGTGTCTATAATGTGAGAAGTTACATTGAAATAAAACTTTGTGTAAATAATTTGTTCACACTGTATTTTTAAAACTGAGAACTTTATACGGTTTTAAAAGTTCTTTTTTTCTTATGTTTTCTTATTAATGTGTGTGCACATGTTATGTCACACATGCAGAGGTCAGAGGACAGCTTTGTGTTACCACTTCCCTCCAGCCACCTTTACTTGGGTCGTGAGGAATGAATTCAGGATCACAGGTTCCTTAAGCTTCTCAAGGTCTAGCTAGCTTATTTGGCAGCAGAAGCAGCATATGCAGTGACTTCATGTCTCAGTCTAACGAGAGGTAAAGTCTGTGTTAGCCATTATTCTGTGTTGATGACCTTCATTAGTTAAGCAGGTCAGATGCATCATTTGGGTGAGGTGGCCTGGAAATGGTATGAACCTAAGTGGCCATGGAACATACATATATTGCATGTGAATTTGAATGATTAATGGCCTTATTCAGTCTATTCCTTTAGAATATAAAAAAATGACTTGGGCATTTAAAAATTGCTATTATAATTCTGTTTGTTGGTTGTCTTAACTAGCCCAAATTATCTATGTTATTTTAGAGCAGTGAATCTTTCTTATTACTCATATACCTTGCATTTACAAAGTACTTCCTGTTACGAACTAATCATGTACAAATCTTCTTGTTTTATTTGCCTTTTAAGACACAAAACCAACTTGGATTAGTCATAAATCTGACTATTTCATAATGACCTTGGGTTTGTATCCTAGGTAATATTAGAGAATTTAGAAAGCTTCTTGGGAACTAAGTCTCCTGGTTCTTAAGTGGGGGACAATGAAACTTCCTGAATTCAGAGGATGAAGCATGTTGAAACATAGTACTATATAAAATACTATACTTGAGTTATAACCAAGATGAAAACTTGCAGAGGGAAGCAGGCTGGAGAAGTGTTTACCAGCAGCAGTGGGTGCATTCTGCTCCTTCCTCATATTGGTGTTATATGCTTGTCATCATTGCTTTCAGATGTATGCTGAGGCAGGAGTGACTTTGGAATGGGCAGACCCGCTTCCCTTAAGAGCATTCACTTTTCCCTTAACCTAATTTATATGCTAAAATATATCTCTTCTACACCCATCTGAAATGTAAAATGCATTGCATCCCAGTAGGATTTCTTTGATTGCATGCAGAGAATTTATGCTTTGTATTAGTATTAAATGCCTAACATATACATAATGAGCATTTAATATGTTCAAGGCATGATGTTAGACACTGGAAAGTACAAAGATTTGTATGTCATTGCTGTGTCCTCAATAGCTTGCTTTCTCTCTCTCTCTCTCTCTCTCTCTCTCTCTCTCTCTCTCTCTCTCTCTCTCTCTCTCTCTTTCTTTCTCACTTTCTTTCTTCTCTTTCTTCTTCTTCTTCTTCTTCTTCTTCTTCTTCTTCGCTTCTTCTTCTTCTTCTTCTTCTTTCTCTCTCTCTCTCTCTCTCTCTCTCTCTCTCTCTCTCTCTCTCTCTCTCTCTTGATGGAATGAATATAAGCTAGCCATATTGCTTGAAGAGCAGAAACATAGCAAGTGAAGTGTGGTCAACTGTGTTAGATGTGAAGCAAATTTTAATAGCATTCCTCATATGCTTTCTGCCTACCTACTGAGGCTCTCAATTGCCAAAAGCCTGGCACATGACATGTTCAAGCTCTTCTTTTTCAACAGTTTTTTTGGTACTCAGCATCTAGATGGACATCTACAAAGAGCTAATGAAAACCCACCCTCTATCTGTTCATCCATTCATCCAAGGGGCATTCAGTGGACATATGTCACATTACATGTAACAGGGCTTTGATTGGTTTTAAATTAAAAGGGGACAGGAGTTTATTTTCACTCTAGTGGTAAAATCACACTTGCCAAGAGTCCAGTTGTTAAGCAATTTGGTAGGCCAGTGGGGAGCCTTTTATAGCTGTGTAATTACTCAATTACCTGATTCTTCTAGTTAGTTCTTGATTGAGGTATGGTTATAAGGAAAGGCTATGCAGATAATACTGTTTTCAAAATTCATGCTATTTTGATGTGAATATTAATATATCAGAGATTTTGGGAATTGACTATAAATGGAATAATCATATTTGCTCATAAATACTTGTTTCACTCTGTTTTTATAAATAATTGTTTCTTTTCCCCTGTCTAATACAAATTAGTCTTTTCCAAGACTTTCTTGGCTCTAAAGGATTCTTTTCTTTTCTTCTCTTTTCTTTTTCCATGAGAGGTTCTGGGCATTACTAGATAAACTGGTGTGAATCAAGAGGACTTAGGTATCAGGAGTTGTCTTCACCTTACTGAGAGATAGTCATTTCCTATGGTGACCATCAATAAACCATCTACACATTATCAGTTTTCATTAAATTCTCTGCGGTGTCCAGTATCAAGTGGCAATCATGTTTGTGAGAAACCACAGCAGGGTCAGAACTCACGTTGAAAGGAAAGTTGAGGCTGAACATGAATTTTTTTCATTGCTATTATGCTTTATGAGAAAGCCCTTCCAGGCAAGGTTCTTGGTTTAAAGAATATTCATATAAAACCAACATAACAGCTAATAAATACTTAATCTCTTTTTTTTCAGCTTTCCTTTTTTATTGGATATTTTCTTTATTTATATTTCAAATGTTATCCCCTTCCCTGGTTTTTCCTTAGTGGAAAACCCCTATCCCTCCCCCTGTCCCTGCTTCTATGGGGGGCTTCTCCATCCACTCACCCACTCCTGCCTCCCTGTCCTCTACAAGGAAAGTTTTCCAGTTCCAAACTCTAGCAGATCACTCTATGAGTTAGGCAAAGTATAGCTACAATTCTATTGCTTGTAAAATAAGACATGAATCAGAGAACATTCTTTTTATCAAGACCACTTAAAGCCTTGATTAATAAAGAGACCAATGGGGGCAAAATGACTACATAGTTCAGAACAGCACTAGAAATACTGCAAGTAGCACAAAGCCAGTAAAAATACTTAATTAGAATGTGTAAAAGTTGACCTTCTTGAGCACTTTGACATCCAGTAGAAATACAATATAACCCAGAGGCACAAATTTCTCCTACTGAGCCTTGTAACCCTAGGATTTCTATAGTCCTGATACTTCCTAAGAAAGGAGCAGTGTAGTATGCTTTGTCTAGCACCCACACGGTTAAGGAGAACTTCTAGTTAGCACTTATTTCTGTACAGCCTGAGTAAATGTGAGGAAACAACTAGATAAATTTACCTTTTTGACCTTTACTCCTTTGGGGGAAACATTCTATGTAACTTAGTTGGAACAATACTATAAAGTTGAGAGGAAGTGGGTAGAGGTAGCTGATCTGCTTGTTGTTCTAGCGATCCAACACTAGACTCCAAGGTTATATTCTTCATGTCCTCCCAAGGGTGTACTGCAGGTATGCATTGGGCTGGTCTCATAAATGGGCAAGATGAATGTGCCTATATATAAACATGATTTTATTAATTTCTTTTTAGAATAAGGCCTATGCCCATAGGAGAGATATGCTCTGGAATGGGTTAGTGTGGACGGTTGAGCCACTTTATTTCTGCAATAGACAACATGGTTCTTGGGAAGATGGGCTGAATCACTCCCCCTTTATAATATGCTTGGTAGGAGAAATTATATGGAAACCTTCCTATTCCTTCACTTATTTCTTTTCATTTCTTCCAAGTTATAAATTGCTTCAGTTGACTTCCTGGGGCTTCAATCCTTGAACTTCTTCTGTTGTAGTACATATTTAATTTCTATCATGGGTTTCTGCCCCTGCCTTTGATCATTCAGTTCCCAGATTAAAAAAAAACCATAAAACTTTTGTATTTAATAAGCTTTACTTAACACTAAAGCTGGGCATATATCTACCCTCTAAGCTATTAGTATCTGCTTCCTTATCAGTACCCACATAATAATTTGTCACATTCTACCTGAGCTGCTCTTAACTCCAATTGGTCAGCACTCACAGCCATGTTTTCATGATTCACCTCTCCTCTCTTCACTGTCTTCACTTTTGTCCCCTCATGGTTTCTATCTGAGATCCCAAGTGTAGGAACCAAAACCCTGCCTACTTCTCTTCTGCTCAACTACAGGCTTTAGGCATCTTTATTCAATCAATAGTTTTAAATTAAGGAACAAGATTACATAGCATCACTTGGTGTATGTGAGACTATTCTAGGGGCAGCCAGATTTGGGGGCCAGTATTTATCATTACAACACATAAAATCAGACCAAACCTCAATGTTCTTCTTTTCCTGTCACTCATGAATCCTCAATTGACTTGGAGAAGTACCATACTCTTCTTCCAATATTTAAATCATCTCTAATTTCTAAGGACAGGATCTTAAGAGTTGCTCTTGACTTTTCCACATACTGATTATATCTCATATTTAATCTACCAAAAAAATAAAAAATACAACTTTTGTATTACTACATTCAGAATGTATCTAGAATTCACCTGTTTCTCCTGCCTACCTTATGTCAAATCTGGTCTAAGCCACTGTTGTTTCTCTCCTGGACTCTATTTCCTCCTAGCTGAGCTCTCTGGTTATAACCTTGTCTTTCTGTCTGTTTCTCATGCAGCAAGCCCCTCTTTGTTCAAAGCCCTCTTAATAGGCTCCCATAAGTCCTTACAGACTTAAAAAATAGGCACACTGAGATCTGACCCATGCTTTCCATGACCTTGTCTCTCTGCTTTCTCTACGTTATTATCCCTATCCAAGCCATTGCTTTCTTTCTCTATAGTCACACCAAGAGCTTTTTTATCTTAGAACCATTGCATGTGCCATTCCCTCAGTCTCCCCTTCAGGTCCTTGCATGATTCAGACCCTTATGTTCTTTGGTTCTCTGGAAAGGTCACACTTAAAGGGTTTTCTCTACATTTGCAGTTTTAAATACCAAGTTCTCTTACCCCTAGTCTCATCTCTGCCTTTTGGTCTTTTCTCCAGTTTATCTTCCACATTGTGTTTAATGTTCTAGTGTCTCAAATGTTGCTCATGGGTGCTTCTGATACTTTCAAATCTTAGGCAAGGAGTAGAAAGTGGGAAAGGAGAAAATAGTTGATGGACAAGCTATGGAAAAAGAAAAGAAAAGCTTTGTATCATTTTCCCCAAAGTTGTGCCTAGTTTAAAACGGCTCTCTGTTCTGATTAGAAGCTGTTATTCTCCTGGTGTTTCTCAGTCACTGATGTCCTGAACATCCATACCCCCAACTGTATTCCTTCTAACAGGATTTTAGTGATGACATGGAAGGTGTATGAGCAAGGTTCTATAGAGGACAGGATAGTTTGCTTCAAAGAAATTTTAGTCATAAGGTCCAAGACATATTCCAGGGATAACAAGATCTTGGAGAGTTGTCTTTGTGAATATCCTTATGTGCTTGCATGCATGAAGATAGGCTTATCTTTTACTTTGTAAATGCCACGTAGTGGTAGAGTAATATGTAATTATGGACAATGAAATATGTTTACAGGCTTGGTCTGTGACATTTCCAACTGAGAAGCAGACAATATTCTTAAAATATAACAGCGTTCACAGGTCCTAAAATAGTGATCAACTCCTCCTCCTTGCTCCTCTATCCTACAGTCGTGCTAATTTCTGTGGGTCTTACAACCTCTAGTCAAGGAGCAGAATGATTTTAAACCAGCATCTTAGGACATCCAATAAACAGTATGCTATTTTAATTTTTTTCTAATAACATATCTGAGCAAAGATTTAAAGACATCTATTG